>NC_079439.1:42480396-42780396 GCF_903798145.1 Danio aesculapii | reverse complement strand
GAATTGTGTTGTTTTAACTCAATTTAAATAAGTAGCTGTTATTTTTGGAGTGTAATTTAGTCATCCTTTAAAAAGACAGCAAGACAAATACATTCATGTCAAACAATTAATTATATAAATAAAAAAATACATCAATTTGAAATGCACTTCACATTTGGCTTGATTTTAGCCAATTGATTCTTGATAAAACCAATCCAAGGTCAGGTTGTGTAGAATTTGTTGATATAAATTATTTTTAAACATAATTTTTTATACATTTTTAGCTGACAATAAAGTTGTTATTGTGTGCTTATAATGAATGTACAGTAAGTGAATCATTTGCCATTTTGAATTGGTGGAGATGCTATTGTTTTTCTCTCACTCATAACATGTTGCTTTATGTGATCAAGCAGCCCAATGTATTACTGTTATTGAATTCACTCAGTTGCTTAGAGCTCAAACACTTTCATGTTTTCATTAGCTAAGTGTTTCCAAAGACGTGAGTGCCATGAAAAATAATCTGACAGCACATTTTATGCTAAGTCATTTTTATAGCATCATTTTAAAGCTGAAACTCAATCATGAAAATTGTTATGATAACGAATAATTATTATGATTAGCATTAGGGAAGGCTACATCTATCCTCTTAAAAGATTTTGCCATTAATTTCCTACAGCACCTTAGATAGTTAGACTCCATATTGAATTAGACACAGATTGGGAGGGACAGACTGGCAATCTTTACAATGGTACACACCAAGGCTGTACAATTTGGGGAAAATATCAAAATTCTTTTCATAGATATTTTGATTTTGATTTGATTTGCAATATAATTTTGTAGCTTCAGCTCAGTAAGCTGTTTAGTAGCTACTTACTGTTAAAGGGCAGTGAGTGTTAGTTAAAAAAAGGAACTGAAAAGATATTAACTTACTTAAACATTTATTCACATTTATACTAACATATATAACATAAATACATTTATACAGTAAACACAAATAAAATGACCTTACCTTTCTGTAAACAAGTTAAACTCAAATTAGGGAGATAGTGTAGCTTATTAAAACAAACAAAAATAATAATTATAAAAATACAGAACACTCAGCAAACTAACATGGCTGAAACAACTCTGAAATTGTACTTTGCTCTTGCTTGCTGCTAAAATTGAGTGTCACTGGCAATACTTTCAGTTGACTTTTAGAGTGAGACACTCATCACTCAATTGTGCTCACACAATTGGCTAGTAAGACTATCACACACAGGCGGTAGTCACACATTTGCTCTGGGCAGTGGAAATTAAATAATACAAACATATTTCATATCACAGCCTCTTGCGATTAGCTTATTGCAACGTTTCAAATCGCCATTTGCAATTTGATTTCAATTAATCGCACAGCCTTAGTACACCCTGTATATAGGTTGAAGCTCTCATGAATTTACATGAATTTTTACAACAAGTTTCAATATTTTTTTTTATGGAATTTGTTTGTGAAGGGATTTTTTGTGAAGTAATGTTTAAAAAATATTTAAGAAACGTGTTTAGTAAGCTGAATAATTGGTGTTAAACAACAGTACAATCTCTTGTTTTTATTATTATAAACATTACTCTTGCACGCTTGGAAAAAAAAAAAAAAAAAAAGGTTTTACAGTCGTGCCATGAAATAACCCTAAGTGGCTTTTTGCTCAAAATATCTTTAAATAACTTTTTTTTCATAGCAGGATGGAAATTTTCATTACCTGAAGAACATTTTGTGGAATTAAAAGGTTTAGTGGATGTTAAAGGCTTTTATTGGAACCATTAATGCCATTAAAGAACCTTTATTTTTAAGAGTGTGCCTTATAAAAAGTCTCAAATGAACCACATCTCTGAAGAATACTGTTTTAATGTATTCACACATAATGAACAGCAGGTGGCGATGTTAAACAACGCATTACTCCGACCTCTGACAGGAAACATTTCGGTTCATGTTGACTATTTTAATCCACTGGGATGTTTGCTATTTTATAGTGCGTTGTACTTTTTATTTTTTTAATCCTCAGGCTACATTTCTGCCATGTGTCCCCGCATACCTTGTTTTTCATAGGTGTAATTGAAAATACTGTCGCTATCAGATATGCAAACATTGTTATTTTTTGTGTAAAGTGTGTGAATTCAATCCTATCATTGAGAAATCTCTGTGTGCGTAGTTCACTGTGTCAAACATATTAACCATCATTCTAGCCTAATCAGTGGCAGTGGAAGACCTTAGCCTTGCATTAACTTGAATGGATTGTAACCGTGGAATGATTATCAATTTTGCTCAACAGTTCGAGGGCATAAAGCAACACAGAATTCTTGCAGGAGTTATTGAGGTCAATAGATAATGGGTTATTTCATCATAATAAGAGAGCATGGGTCATGGGAGAAATTACCTGCTGTTCAGTGCTAGATGGCTAATTCAGACATCAGATGCATGATGGTCAAATTCCGTCCGTCTGTCCGTCTATCCTTTCCCCTGTCTGTCTATCTATCTATCTATCTATCTATATATCTATCTATCTATCTATCTAGCTATCTAGCTATCTGTCTGTCTGTCTACCTGTTATCTATCTATCTATCTATCTATCTATCTATCTATCTGTCTGTCTGTCTGTCTGTCTGTCTGTCTGTCTGTCTGTCTGTCTGTCTGTCTGTCTATCTATCTATCTATCTATCTATCTATCTATCTATCTATCTATCTATCTATCTATCTATCTATCTATCTATCTATCCATCCATCCATCCATCCATCCATCCATCCATCTATCCGTCCATTCGTCCATCCATACACCCACCCACCCATCCACCCGTCTGTCTGTCCGTCCATCCATCTATCCGTCCATTCGTTCATCCATCCGCCCACCCATCCACCCACCCACTATCTATCTATCTATCTATCTATCTATCTATCTATCTATCTATCTATCTATCTATCTATCTATCTATCTATCTATCTATCTATCTATCTAGCTATCTGTCTGTCTGTCTGTCTGTCTACCTGTTATCTATCTATCTATCCATCCATCCATCCATCTATCCGTCCATTCGTCCATCCATCCACCCACCCACCCATCCACCCGTCCGTCCGTCCGTCCATCCATCTATCCGTCCATTCGTTCATCCATCCGCCCACCCATCCATCCACCCACTATCTATCTATCTATCTATCTATCTATCTATCTATCTATCTATCTATCTATCTGTCTGTCTGTCTGTCTGTCTGTCTGTCTGTCTGTCTACCTATTATCTGTTTACCTATCTATCTATCTATCTATCTATCTATCTATCTATCTATCTATCTATCTAACTGTCTGTCTATCTATCTGTCTGTCTGTCTACCTATTATCTGTTTACCTATCTATCTATCTATCTATCTATCTATCTATCTATCTATCTATCTATCTATCTATCTATCTATCTATCTATCTATCTATCTATCTATCTATCTGTCTATCTGTCTGTCTGTCTGTCTACCTGTCTATCTATCTATCCGTCCGTCCGTCCGTCCGTCCATCCACCTATCCATCTATCTATCCATCCATCCGTCCGTCTATCCATCCGTCTGTCTATCTATCTATCTATCTATCTATCTATCTATCTATCTATCTATCTATCTATCTATCTATCTATCTATCTATCTATCTATCTATCTATCTATCTATCTATCTATCCATTCACACATCTATCTATCTATCTATCTATCTATCTATCTATCTATCTATCTATCTATCTATCTATCTATCTATCTATCTATCTATCTATCTATCCGTCCATCCACCCATCCATCCATCCATCCATCTGCCTATGTGCCTGTCTCTCAGCCATGATTTAGATTCAGATGATGTTACGAATGCACCTTTGGCTTCATCACCACATAATAGTTTAAATCCCTAAGAACTGTGGTAATGACTAATGTACTTTTCTGAAATTATATGGAATTCATTTGTAGGTCTGTTCATCGGTTCATATAATTACAAATCTTGGATAATTGCAGGGTGAATGGCAATTATACGTTCTGCAGTCAGAAGGGTGTATTTACAGAAGACCAACACTCATAGTGATATTTATCCATACTATTTAAGTCTGTGTAGATGCTGGTGTAATTCAAAAGATAGATTTTTTTACTCAGTATGATGAGCAAACATTAATGATAAAACAGTACAATTTAATTTGGTGCCTAAATTGCACATCTTCAAATTAAAATCTGGAGTTCTTGTATTTTCAGTGAGCTGTTGCTTACAGTAAATTGTTAATCATTCTGTTTCGCACAACTCCTCAAATGAAAAAGCACAGAAATGGCAACAGATCAGAAGCACATGAGCAATTCCAGCATTACGGATGTGACATTTGCAGTAAAAACTCAAAATATAAATCCACAAAGAATGTATATGTTCACATCATAATGAAACTTCTGTTTAGATTTTCCAAAACAACTCACCACAGAGTTATGTGATCAGAAAAATATTCATCTGTGAAAATTTTGTAGATTTTAAATGAGAAAAATGAACATGTGTTACGGATGTGAATAAAAACGTTTGAGAGTTTACAGTCTACAACATACTTTGTAGAAATTCTGTGAATTAAACTGCACAACCAAAAAGAAACAATGTTAATCAAAAGGATACGAGTTAGCACTCTATAGAACAAAAATCTTTTCTTTTCTTTTTTTACATTTTTGCATTCATGAGGAAAAAGCTTCATTATGGATGTGAAATTGTTACTTTTCCAATTTTGGTTAATGAAATATAATTGTTTGAAAACATGGCAAGGTTAACATTTGCTCGGAATTGCTCACATACTTTTAACACTAAATGTTTAAGAAAATGATAAAAATGTAATGTTAGCCCATATTAATAACAGTTTCCACAGTTCATATATCACACATAGAAACAGTCTTGTCCAGAAACAGATATAGAATACGTCGGCTATAAATGTAAGCATGCATTTGTTTTGAGGAGCAGATTATTAATTGGATTAAATTTTGCATAGGCTATACATTAGGCAATAGCCTACTTTTAGTTTTGCGTTTTACGCACAAAAAGCTCAAATTAATCTCAGACATATATCTTTCTACATATTAACTTTTTAAACTAGCAACCTGAGAGTTTTTGTTCTAAGTTAAAACGTGAACATTGTCAAAACGTTGAGTTCGCTTGAAATAAAGTTTAAAGCGAAGCGTTTGAAGAGAAGCGCGCGCAGGAAGCGGCTCAGCTGTATTTCTGTTGGCTGAGTGCAGACCCTGCCCTGATTGCCTTATATCCATGTCTATTGACGTGTAGAGAGCAGATGGAGGCAGAGGGACTGATCTGATCTCTAGTCCTCAGAGGTCATTCTCGCTACAGTTACAGCCACTTGTTGCCAAATCGCTCAGAAAGCGCGAGCGCGTCGCGAAACTGTTTTCAAAAAGAGCGATTTCTTTGCGTTCGCGGCACACATCTAGATGTTAAGACGGGACTACAACCACTTCTGACTTTGTTTGGGGAAAAAAGGTCACTTTTGAGCACATTCGTCGCATTTGACGGGAGAAGCATGGTTGACAACACAAGCATAGCGACTAAATCTGCACTGGTAAGCACGCGCTTTTTGCTCCTTGGGTAGAACTGAGGGAACGTTATGTTTAGTGTGTTACATTAGTTTATTTACTGGATTTCATTGTTTAGTGCACTTATCTGCTGTTTTAGCCTAGCGAATGTTGTGTTGGGCTACAATGCACACGCTGCCCTTCGACCTATAGCTACTGTAGCAACGCAGCGAATATACATAGGCTACATACATACATACATACATACATACATACAAACATACAGACAACTGTCATATTTCTGTCACTGAATATTTCGAGGTTGGTTCTGAAATGTTAGCTTGCATTTATTTACAACTTCATTGATGATGACCGCCAGGTAGTTTGTGTAATTTAACTTTTTTGTGGAATCTTTATCCATGAGAAATCTTTATTCTTGCCGGAGACAGACCTGCAAAGTTCCTTTCTCCAATCAATTGTGATTAAATTATTATTCGGTGTTGGCTAATATTAGAAACAATATTTTAACAGTTCACTAATGTTTAATTGCTGCATTAACAAATTGGCGCCGAAAAGGCAGATTAGCTCCATTTCCCGAATATTTTGTAAGTTATAAAAAAGCAAAAAATAAAATTATAAACAAGTAAATAAAAACGGCAAATTAATGACAAATGAATAGATGAAAACAAAGTTATGACAGCTAACATTATGGCAATATTTTTATTGGACACTCAGTCTTGTTTTTCATTTTCAATCTTTAAATAAGCCACGGGTTTTAGGCCTATAGGTTAGTAAACTAATATGATATTAATAGGCCTATTACAATATTATAAAGGCTATTCTCGACTAAAGGTTTGACAAATACTTGATTTGCATTACATTTTTATGCACACATTTTAAAGAAATATTACTGAACCATAAAATGTATGTAATTTTCGTGTGTGTGTGTATTCTTCTGTCACGTCGATGCTCTGAAAATGTAATTTGGCGCCACTAGATTGGCATTAGCTAAACAATAATTAGACCCATCTGAAATTATTTTTAAACCAAGAAATATATATTCTGTTATACGTTAAACATGTTAAACCATAATAAAGTAGCCTAAAGTATAAAGTTTTTATTCTTACTGTACCGCCTGAAACGGAAATTGGCATCGCGTGAGAAACGTCAATAATAGCAGACTAACTTTAGTCCTTAGCCTACTGTTTTAGGATGACAGGAGTCCTGGCTAGCTTAAAGTGAACGTTTATACTTGGTAGTAGTGCCATCTATTTTCATGACAATCGATATTCTGTACTTTAATATAAAAAACCAATATGTAACAGTTACTTTTCTCTCCCATCCCCCACAAATTTTGGCGGGGGGGTCAAGGTATTAAAAATGCTCTCCGACTCTCCATAACGTCCCATAATTCGCACACTTCCCTCAAAACTCGCCATAATTCAGCCAAAAACTATAGTAACTTTAGCTTTGTGTCGCCCACAGCAAGCCGCGTTCTCGTCGGCGAGCAGCCTTCCTCTGCTGGTCAGCTCACCCGGCGCGCACAGTCAGTCGGGCGGCGGTGGCGGCGGGATGAAGCTGGAGGCGGTCATGGAGAACCTGCAGCGGCAGCAGGCTGCTCGACTCGCCCTAGAGGAAAAGCTCCGCCAAGCCGAAAAGGAGAAAGACATCAGGTCTATGGTAGAGTCACAGATTCAACAGCAAGCTTTGGCTTTCCGCCACTACCAAGCAGCCGTCAGGGGAGCGTTCGCCGCGGGAGTCCCGAACTCGAGCTCCGGGCACCCGCTTGAGCGAAGAGCAGAGTCCGACATCGATGATGAAGATGATGAGGATGACGACCCGGAGCTAGACCGCGGCATGGACGATGAAGAGCGCGACATGGACGAAGATGACAGTATGAACGAGGGTGGAGGGGATGAAGACTTGGAAGGACCCCTTGCTCATTACCCACCTCGCCACGCTGTTTATCCGGGTGCCGGCCAGAGTCCAAAAAGTACCCCGATACATCTATCCAGAGTCCAACCTCCGTATCCAGCTCCCAGACAGGCGGAATCGCCGAGTGCTTTGGCTCCACAAGCGCAGTCGCAGCACCACGAATGGACTTATGAGGAACAGTTCAAACAGGTATGTCCATCACTGAGATCTGCAGTTTAGTCATGTCCTCTCATAACCAGTGAATGTGCACCCTGGTGAACTGTTTGGTGATTACTAATGTGAAAAGTTTAAAAGCATGAAGTGAGATTGGGTTCAGTTCTTTGAGAAACTCTGTGCTGAATAACAGCATCTTTCAGAACTAATGTTACACATTTAGTCATCATCATTAGGGAAAAAAATGGAAGTAGCTCAATTTTTCCTTCAGTGGACATGAATACGTTATCGCAATATAATATTTAAGGTCCAGACACTTTCATTATGCAATCACATTATATCAAATATCAGGTTTAATTACTACATCAGCACCAAATATTAGCAGTCTGCATTGAAAAAGTTTAATTGCTGCTTATACTTTAATTTAAAAAAATAACTTACAACCTTTAACAGCAAGCTGCAATTTAATGTTTTTGCTTTACTGTTCATTTCAGAAATTTCCTCAAATATTTAAATGATTAAAGCCTTTTTATGATATAGGTCTAAAATGTGCTTTGAAGAGTGCACAGAGAACAAATGCTTTCAGATTACTTACTGTTTGTGAACGTTCAGGTTTATGTGCAAGAATGCTTCAGAGTTATGCTGCAGCAGTTTAGTTCCACTGTTTTCTCAGGGGATAATTTAGAGTGATACACTGAAAGTGAGGCTCTTAAGCAAACACAGATCTATACAGAATGAGCCTGGATGGACTTGTCATTCCTTATTTATGATAGATCATTCAGAGGCCAAATGAGACATGCACATTAGCGGCTGCATTAGTGTAAGCACTGGCTTAACGTAAGGTGTACTATGTCGTTTGAATAAGAACAGCTGCTTTGATCGAAATTCATTAAACTGAGAAAAATAAGTCATTTAAAGCCTATTGAAGAAATTCAATGCAAATGTATGTACAGTTCAGCTGTTTTAATAATGCATTTATCAGTTTTAGTTGTATTTTTTAGATTTATAAAGTACAAAAATACAAATTGGTGTATTAATTTTTATCATAAAAATGAATGTCAATTACAATGTTTGCGTTAAAAAAGAAGAAACTCTGAGAACATTGTTACGCAACACAATTAATGTTGTTTTGCAGAAGTCTAGGACATGCATTTTGTAATCGCTCTTGAGCTATTTAGACAAATCAAGTGAAATGCAGAAACAATGAAAGGATGCCGATGGCATTTGGTAGACTGACTGGAGCCAGTGTACTGCCTGTTTTCAACACTTTAAAAAAAGTCTAAATGCTATAAATGCTTTCTTGAAGTAAGAAAAGCTGTTTAGAGGAATGTAAAAATAGACTGAGGCATTAAACTCACTTGTGACCAAATTCCTGGTGTCTGTATTTAGGAAAGTAATTGAACGCTAAATACAGACTACTGGTTAGCTTTGGAAGAGCTTTATAAGCCAGCTCATTATGTTTCATTTCTGTTTCTGTTTGAAATTCTTTATTCAAAACTAAAGCCAAAATAAATAAATGACTCGTAATGATGAAAAGCTGTTGTGCAACATGGCTTGCAGTGCATTTCTTTTTTTAGTCAAGCCTGCGCTGGATGTGTGTAGTTCTTCTATTTGCACTGATATTACAAATGAGTCATTCATCAAAGGAAAACAGAATAGATAGGAGAGAGCCAGCCAGACAGGGAAGGGTCGGAAGAGACAAAGTTAAACCGGTTGCCATATGGCCATTTATTGTCAAAGAAACAGCGAGGGGAGAGGGGAAAAAAAGCAAGTAGTTGCGTAGAGTTTTGGCAGGAATGCAGGAAACTAGACCTGGTGGCATTCCAACCTGGCTCCCTCCCAATAATGCTGGGATATCCCTCTCAGGCTGCGTATGGGTCGGCTTCAAGCCAAGCCATTACGAAATAGGAACAAACTGCATACTTCAGTACAGTCTAGCCAGGCAAATATATCTGAGCGCGTGCGCATGTGTCTACAAAGAGAATTACATTTTACCCCAACATAGTTTTACACTTAAATATTATTGCAGTATTATATTTGTGTGATGTTTAAATGTGTGCACATGCATTGAAATACATGAAGTTTTAGTATTATTATTTTTTTGCTATGCACAATATGTGTTTTTAGCATTATTGCAGAATTTTATTCTGAGGTTTTTCTGAGTTTAAAAACAAAATGAGTATAATAAACTGTATTGTTTTTAATTAGTGAGTACAATTTGAAATATGTTTTTATTTTATTTAAATGTAACTTAAAATTCATTAATTAATTCATCAAATTAATTCTGGCTATTGCAAAACTGGATGATCAGTAGTCATTACTCAATTGGTCATGGTCAAAGCATACTTTAAAATGTATTTTAATATAATTTTAATATGTTTTTTTTGTGTAAACCATAATATAAAGGATTATCTTAATAGATTGTTTAAAATTCCCCTATTCATTATTTTACAGTATAAATATGGGTCAGTATAAGATTCTGATATAATATGAGTTTATGGATAACCTTGGATAAAAATACCACAGTTTCAGTATTGTGATTACTGCTCTAAAATATGTTTTTTTTTAAATGTTTGCGTAAAAACAAAAAAAATTCCCCTTTGAACCCAATAGATTTTATTTTGAGAAATATTTATAATGCTTTGGAGCAGTAAAGATGTCAGGCTAAATAATTCAAATAAATCACTGACTTCTGCTCTCGTTATTAGTTTCAAAAGCACAGTTTTCTTTACAATTTAAAACAGCATCTTTGGATATCTTTTCTGCTGGAGATACTATTGTCAGAAAAACAAGGAAAATACTTTTCCAAACCATATCATCCCATGCCTAGTATAAAGTCATTACATTTACTTTTGAACAATTAAGCATGCTTAATAAATAAAATGATATCATTTAATGATTAGTATTAATACTAGTTAATATTTATATGAGTTAATAGCGGGAGCAGCAGGCTTTATCTCAACCTATTTGAAGCACATATCAAATGTTCACTTAAATACAGAGTGTACTTTTCCCTCAGCAAATATCACTCTTTTGATTACTCAGTATGACCTCCACTTTGGTTTCTGGGCGTATGTTTGATCCCCCTTCTCTTTCCCTCTGCCATGTTTTGCAAACATAAAAAACTCACAGAATGGCTTTTTCCCATAACAAGGCTTTTACAGGGCTATAGAGGGGGGCTGGGGAGGGCTGAATGGGGTGGAGGAAACCCGGTGGTGGTGTTTGGTTTCACTACATAAGCTTGTGGAAAAGAAGGTTTCTCTTTCCTTCTCCAGCCCGTTTTAGTAAAATTAGTCTAATGTATTGTTTTTTGGCACTGAGCGTATTAACACTGAACTCTGTTTGTTCTCAGAAGAGGCAGATCAGCACTGAATCCTATACAAGGAACAGCTAGAAAATCATTTTAAAAATGGGATGATCATCCAGCACCTAATGGTGACCTAATTTACTCGAAGTCACTCACATTTAAGCAAAAACATCTCTTGGAGAAAATAGGAAATGAGGCAATTGTGAAATCACTGAAAGGAAGACAACCCCCCCCCCCCCCCCCCTAGTCAGGAAGGTGAAGCAGTCTTTGTGGTTAAACAAACGTTGTCATTGGGAAGGAGTTTAAAGATATACACCTCTTTGTTTTGCTGGACACACACACACACACACAAATGTGTGCAAGTGAGAGACAGAAAGGCTACATGAAACAGCCTCTACAGTTAGTCTGTTGATATACTTGTATGTCCTGTCCTGAATTCTTCTCAAGTAACACACCTCAATTCAAGCCCATTAATACCGTCATAAAAATGCTTGGAGCCCCATCTTTGAAATGGACACACATGCGCACACTCTCTCTCACACACAGCACACACAGTAACTCCAATGTCAACATAAGACATTCCTTAACTTTACAGGCCTGCTCCACCCCTATGGTCTCCCGTTCTGTTTGATTGCACTGCTTTGCTCATATGTTTTGGGGTCTGGAGAGCCATTAAGTTCCACAGCATGCAGTCTCAAGCTAAAACACATGCATGGAGCCAGTTCTCCATATGGCTCAAAGGTTGTGATTTTTTTTTTTTTATATCCAGCAGCACTATCGTTAGCCTTGTGCGGTATAAGCTAAGGCAGGCCTTCCGACAGCTGTGGCAGGTTCATTTTAGACGTGTGCTGTCAGTGGAAATATTTAATAGAATTCCAGTCGTCTCAGTTTTAGATCACCTACTTTATCTGTGTCCACTTGGTGGGCTGTTATAAAATCCATGTTGAACATGTCATCAGCTGCCAGTTTTGAAGAGATCTGATAATCCTCCTGTGAGCATTAAACATACTGAACATTTAGAACGGGTCACAGACCCACAGCTAGAGCTACATAAACATCTTGCTCACTGACTGTACTAACAGAAACGGGGACACATTTTTCCCCACTTTAATATTGTGCTTGCTTCTGCCTCAGTCATTACTCGTACTCTGATATTTAGTGATTGCAGGTTGTTGTTCTTGTTTTTTCAAGCTAGTTAATAAATTTGTGCATTCAGAATCAGATTCTGATTATACCATATTAACCAGAATGCAAACAATTACATTGCATTAGCTGATGTATTTACATTTGTTACAGTAGTTATTCATCTTTAATAACGTTATTTAATGGAAAATTAAATTTCCATTATATTTTAACTAACGTTAACAAGCATGAATTCAGATTTTAATAATGCATTAGTAAATGTTAATTAATTAATATATGCCACACGAGTATTGGTTATTCTTAGTAGTGGTGTAACAGATCACAAAACTCACTGTTCGGATCACATTATGGTTTTTTAGTCACGGATCGGACCATATTTCGGATCAGCCAAAAAGGGGAGGAGACAAATGTAATTTGCTTTCCATTTATGACAAACAGTACTGCAAGACACTTTTTGGTTTTAACAAACAGAACTGAGAAACTGTCATTTTATTCCAAATAAAATAAAGAAATAATCCGCTGGATAAAAATAAATTGTAAAATATTCAGTTCTGTGAAAAATTCACTGTTACTACTACTGTTGCTGATAACGCTAAATTTATACATCTAACATTATAATTTGTACAACCCATATTTATTTTTAGTCACATTTTTAATAAATGATTCTGTTATTCACTCATAAAACTTCATGTTTCATTGCTAGATGTGTCATTTTTGAAGAATTATTCAGTGGCATATTTTTTATGTCTGGTTGTCGCCACCTATTGGTTAAATAATGTAATCGCTGCCTGCAACTTTCATTTGTGAGCGTCGGTTAATGCTTATGACGGTGATTTTATTCTTTACAATAAACATCAGTGGTTATATCTAAGCTATAAACTGTTATCCCAGTACTTCAGTGCTGTTGGACTGTTTGTAATTTCATAACTAAAAGACTTAAGACTGAATCTCTTTCTTGATTTTTGCATTTTCAGATTAGAATGCAGCGATTCGAGGATTAATAAACATATGCAAATCACCATCATTTATAATTTGTTGCATAGTTTTTAAGATCCCGATCTTTTAATGATTAATCATGCAGCTTATACTGAATGCATTAATGCAGGCTAAACAGGAAAATGACAGAAAACACCTTTAATGAAAAACCCCACCACATCCCAAATAACCTACCACAACTTCTTCCGTCATCATTATATTTTACAGGAATGCCTAAATGCTTTCATACATGGGATTTAAATGACATGAGAGACTATCTCTCTGCGATCGTTCCAAATTTAGTATTAATCTACCTGAAAAAAAAATATTAATCCGTGGGCCGCGTGTGTTCCGAACCGCGGGTTGTGATCCCTATGACTTACAGATCAACCGTGATCTGTTACACCCTTTATTTTTAGTTCATGTTTGTAAATACATTAACTAACATCAACTAATGAAACCTTTTTGTAATTCTAAAGCAACTTATAAAGCAGTTCGCATTAAGCAAGCAAAGCATATGCAAAAGCTTACATAGACAAGCATTTATTTTGCATTAAAATACCAAAAAAAAAAAATAGTATTATATTTCTCAGAAATCTGCTGTTTAAAGGAGTCAGAGTGACAGATTGTGTCTTTGCGTTGCATGTCTATGACATTATATCCATTATATAGAATGTATGTTCGCCAGGGAATAGCTATCAGAGCTATGCAGAGTGTTTAAATTATTATAGTTTTTGAATGCACGCACATTTTTTACTTTTACTGTAAATATCATAATCATTGATTCTATAGGGAGAGATATTATGCATGGTTGCATACTACGCTATACTATATGTACATATATGTATAGTAGGGTTGTCAAAAGTATCGACTTTAGTACCAATAAAGATTGATATTTAAAAGACGTCTATTTTCCGCTAACATTTGAGCAATGTTGAGCAAATTCTTAAACACTGCTGATTGGCAATTGTGCTCAGGTGCAACAGTTATAACTGTGATTGGCTGTAAAAATCATCGCTTCACCACTCTTCACCACTGTTGAGCATGTGAACACAGTGGCCAATCTGCGGTGTTCAAGAACGTGCTCAACAGAGCTTAAATGTTAGCAGAAAATAGATGTTACTTTATTTAAAAAATTATATTCCAGTCCTATTGCATTCTTTGTGATTAGCTAATCCTAACTTTTCACATCACGATTGTGTTTGAGTTTTGACTAATCATTCAACCCAGGCACTGACCTCACAATTTCAAAAGCAGGTGTCTTAGGTTTACAATTGTAGTGTGTATTGTTGAATTGAGCTAAATGTTTAAATTTCTATGGTGGGAAAGTAATATTATCAGTGCACTGCTAAACACCATTGATTACAACAGCAAGCTTTTTACTTTATTTTACATTTTATTATCACTGCATTGCAAATATTCATGTTAGTATGGTAATATTGCCTCATTTTGTTATATAAAGTTTACTACCTGAAGCACATGTTTTATGTTATCTGACAATACATTTACAGTGCATATTAAAGAATATGTTTGCCTAGCTGTTTGTAATGTATACCACATTTTAAGAGCAGAAGTCAAAACACAATAAACAAACTCAGCAAATACTAGACCTCCTGCTCAACACACACGCTCACTTCCGTTGCGTTTATAAGAAGTAACGCCTTAAGAGTAAGAGCATACTATTACTGTTTTGCAGTGCGCTGTAATACATACCATTACCCTGTTAATGGTCTCCATAGCTTTTCAACACTTTGCCCTTAATCTGAAGAATGAGGTGTGATTTCAAGCAGTTGTGTTCAGACCACATGGCATCATTTAGACACACAATTTAGAGTGCGTGATTTCCTGTACGCCAGAGTCAAGTGATCAGAAGATGGCCCATATGATTTGGATTTTGGAATATTGAAATAATAACTAGTCCAAACAGTAAACGGCGTATTTTTATACACTTATTTGAAAGATTAGTTGAAAACAGCATCACACATAGCTTCACGAAGCTTGAGAAATGCTCAGTCACTGTTATCTAAAACATGGGAATATAGTTTATTAGTAGTGAGTCATTATAGATTGACTTCACAATACACTTTGTGATCATGGTTACCAGACATAGTCTGTGCAAACATTATGTCCAGGATATAAACAAAACATTCTGTTCCCTTCTGCTAGTCTATATACATTACCTGAGCCAATAAAAACATTCTATGATTGTATGGTGACTGAACTTTGACATCTATGAATATGGTGCGATAATCGTGCAGGTTTTCTTTTCATATTGAGTGCAGAAATGTCATATACAATCATTAGCTGTGCATGTGATGTATTGTTTTAAGGTCATTCACTGCACACACTGTGCAAGGTTCATCATACATTTCTCATGGTAGTTGAAGTAAATGAGCTATTAATGGACGCACAGAGACGTTTTACCCTCAGTCCGAGAGTAATTGCCAGTGAAGGAATGCGTAATCTTTTGCAGTGCGTTTAGGCTAATCTGAAGCTCAGCAGTTTAGATCATATTGCAGCAGCGGCTTGATGTTTTGGTTTTCGGTGCTACTTAGAGTGTTGTAATTTCTGCTTGTGTCAGTGTCAGTGCAGTGAGTGTTAGATGGCAGCAGGCAGCAGCTGAGGTCTCATGTCATCAGTCCTGGCCCATATGGCCTCACGTGTCAGCGTTCATTAAGGTGAAGAGTTGTAATGAAAGATAGCAAGGAATCAAGCATTGAGTGACTTGGGCTTACGGTCAGAATCAGATACTCTCTTTACAGGATTAGCTGCTTCTGCACATCCCCCCATCCTAATGATCGCCCACACACACAAACACACACGCGCGTTCTTTGTGTTTATATGAGTTTATTACTGCATGGTTGGTTTGGTCAAGCGTTTAGACACATCTATATAATACACAATCATATATCTCGGTGTGATGCAACGAGTTTGCAATGACACGCAGTTTTTCTGACCACACCGAGGATGAAACTGCTGTGTAATGAAACACAATCATATCCTGAAGATGTGTTTAATGTTAGGGATGTGCAAAATTGACTAGTTGGTGGCTTGGCTCAAAGTCTAGTTTGCTGTATAATTTGGCCATGCGTGTAATGAAGTGGTTAGAAACCGGCCATTGCCAACAAATGAAAAGGTTTAAGGGGTCTTAGTGGTTTTCTTACAGAATAAAAGTTCAGTGTATGACATGTGAAAATTAATTATTAATTATTATATATTTATTATTTATTTTAAAGTGGTTTTTACTGTAAATACACAGCATATATTTACACAGTGCTCAGCATAATTGAATACACCCCATTTTGAAAATGAATAATTTTATCCATTTCTCAGTGAATATAACTGTGTATGTATATATATATATATATGAAGAGTTCAGATGCAAAAGCCGCTAAACGCCACTTCCGCCAAAAATGAGATAATGACATTGAGTGAATGCTTTAGGCACGTAGTACACCATCAACAAATAGATTAGCTTCTAATCATCTAAATTGCAGTGTCAGCGCATTCAGAAATAACAGTTTGTTGGCAAAAGCCGATAAACGCCACTTGCCTTTGGCAGCAAAAGCTGCTATATCCCGAGAATCATAAGGCATGAATCGAATCATATATTTTCAATGTAACGGCGCGCTTATACGCCGGCTTTTTTGAGGAGAGCGTTTTAATCCACTTCCGATTTTAAAAGATGTAGCTTGATGAACTGGATGAGCCTGCCCGACTCTCAGTGAATGGCAAATGAAAACGTCCCTTACCTCAAAACTCTGTGCATTATAAGAAAAAGAAAACACAATGTACAGTCGGAAGTGTAGCATGCATTCATAACGTTTTTTTCGCAGCGACGCTACTTTGAATGAGTCCAATTTACTATACATTAAACGGCAACTGCATTTCACGAAAGAAAGAGTTAAAATGACGTTTTTTTATCCCATATGGATGCTTTGAGGATAAACAAGAGACCAAGACCTTAAGTATGGTGAGAATGAATGAATGACAGCTTCTAAAACTCTCTAAGAGACATCCCCTTCTGGCCCAGTAGGCCTACTATTTTTTAAAAGACAAATATAATGTATAAAACTATACATTATTTATATTACTTCATAATACCTATACGTCTGATAAGCTTTTTATATTAATGGACATCTACCAAGCTACCAAGTAAATAATCTACCAATGTTTACATTGTTCTGCTTACATTTAAATCTAAATCCCAAATATCAGAAATGACAACAGATTGTTAAAATGTATTTAATGTCAGTTTTAATGTTATTGATTAATGCACTTGACAGATTTCATTCATTCTTTTTCCTACTGCTTTGTCCCTGGTTTATCAGGGGTTACCACAGCGGATTGAACCGCCACTTACTTGACAGATTTAAATATTTTTAATTTTAGGTGTTTAATGTTTGGTAAAACAATCTCTAATTGCATCTTTAGTGATTTTCAACTAGTTACACTAGTTTTGTCTCAATAGGTGGATTTAGAGGTTTTTGCACAAAAAAGCAGAAGTGGATTTAGCTGGTTTTGACCCAAAAGAAAGTCTACCTTGATAAAAAAACAAAGAAATGTCTAAAGTTACATTAAAAAAAAAAGTTATTTTGTTTACTAGCTAATAACCCAATCATTACCTATGAAAGAAACTTCTGAACCTAACCAGAGGAGCCTGATAGAAAATGCTCATTTACAAAAAAGAGGTCTGATGGATTTAGAGGGTTTTGCATCTGAACTCTTCATACGGACTAAAATGATTGAGTTATCACTTCATAGCTTAAAAAGGATAGTTGAAACAACATGAAAAAATTTGCTGACATAATTTTGTACAGAGTACTGTAAAGGATAAATTATTAATATTATTTGTAGTACTTTGTAATCATAAAATAAATTCTGTAATATAAATCATATAAAGTTTTAGTCAAAATATTTGGGCCAAATTGTGCATTTCTACAGCAATTTTTTAAATAATTATTGCATTTATTTATTTATTGTATATTTATTCGTTTATCACAGATAGTTGTAGGAGTTGTAGTTGTAGGCCTTGTAGGAACAGAAACTTGAAGCTAAATACAATTTGATAAAAGGTTCTATTACTTGTTGTGGCCATGGCTATTTAGAACAACAAAAAAAGATTTATTTTTGCTCTTACTATTTTTGCATTACACCTAATTAGGATCTACTGTCAGATGTTCTTCTTTAAATTTGTGGAAAATATCAAAATCAGAATTTAAATGAAAGATTTTGCACTCTTAAGCTGAATAGCATTGTCAGACTATCTGTTTATTTATTGGAGTCTCTTTGAGATATCTCTATGTTAGTTGTGTATGTCTTTGTAAAAGTGTAAGGCTAGTAGTAACACCGTTTTCCTCGGCTGTTGAACCATTTATGAGATGGAGGGCAATCTCAGCCTGACCCATTGAGTCGGATTCAGAAACACACACGGGGCTAAAGATCACATGTAACATTAGTAAATTAGCTTGTTGCTTAATCCCACAGGAGACTTTTGGATAATGGAGCACAGAGGGGAGCTTTTTGGGGTTGAAAAACTAGACGTATTAAGAGAATAGAAATGGAGAAGAATGTAAGAGCAAAATTAGGGGTGGAAAGAAAAAATGAAAGGCTTGTTGTCTGTGAATGTGAATGCAAATATCAACATTTTTATGCCTAATCCAACTCACCTGCCTGTTAGCGCAACGTCTGCTACTAAAGCAACTAACACCAGAATGTTTTGTGTTGTGAACTTTACTTTGTTTAAAACAAATGCTGTCTTTCTTTGCCAGCTTCATTAGCATGAGTCAAATGTAGTTGTTTGTACGTCTCAGTCTGTGATTTGAGTTGTGCCCTTGACATGTGTTCAGTCAGGCCAAGGCAGCGGGCCAGGGAGGAAGCTGAAAGATTCGAGTGTTGCTTTCGGTGGCGGTGGCTCTTCGTCTCTGATTCAGGAGGTCAGTAATCACCCCAACCCCCCATTCTTCATTTCTGCTTCGTTCAAATTGCACTCACACCCCCTTTTACTGGCCCCGGGCCTCTCTATAACAACCCTTTCACCCAAACAGTAGTGACAGTCTGGAGAACTTATGCCTGTCCTGATGACAACATTATAAAAACAAAGACCTTTTTTTCTTCTCGCTGCAGATGAAATAATAGTGTGCAATCTTTGTTCATACTACTGTCTTTTAACGGGACTCAAACCAGAAAGTGTTATTTTTGTTTGTTTGTATAGTGAAATTCAGTGGTTTTCAATAGGGCTGCACGATTAATGGATTAAGATCGTGTGTGTATTTGATCAGTAAAGCCGGTTCTTATATTAGCAGTAAATCTCCAGCACGTGCTTTTAGGCTACACAGAGCCGTAGTTTACTGACAAGCTACGCAAAAACACATTCATAATCCCATCTGATTTAATTGGCCGATGATTTTTGATTATTGAAGATAAGCGTTCTGTGATAATGACAGCTGTTTGCACATAGCTTCTCAGTGAACTATGGCTGTCTTTCTTCTACATCTGAAAGCATTTGGAAATACCACAATTAAAAACATTTTTTTCTCCAAACTCACTTCATAACTCTAGGCGAGTGTTTGAAATAAATCCTTCGGTGAGAGGATTCTGTAATCGTCTGATGATTAAGCACGCTAAAACAATGAAAGCAGTTAAATCTTCTGTTTATAATGCGGGATTTCCTGGGTTTCTATTTCATTGGAGTTTTCCATGTCTGAGCGCCCTCTGGCCTTCAAATGACATTTACTACTGATCACAAACATGCTTCCCTGACAAGATGTACATGGCAGTCGCAGTTTTTGATTAATCAAGATTCAGAATAGGGCTGCACGATATATCAGTTTGGCATCGATATCGCAATGTGATGCTTCGCAATCGTCACATCGCAGGATGTGCAATGTTGAGTTTGTATTATAGTTGATGCCCTATAATTTGATGCCTGTGATCGTGTAATGACCTTAAAAGCATTCAGCCATAAGAAATTGTACCATCTGTGACTTTAACAATGATTAATTTCATTGAATAATTTTTATCATTCAGTTAATGTACTTAAATACTGTTAGACTCAGAAAACGATAAAACACTTTTTTAATTGTATCTTTTTCTTGATTGTTTTCATAGATTGAAAATACAGAAATGCACTGCAAATAGTAATCGAAAATATATCGGGCGAACCCAAAAAGTTTATAGATTGTTTATTAGATTTTATGAAGATGCACTTCCTCTGCAATCTCAATTGATCTAACCTTTATAAATTCTTTTCAATTAAGAGATATTAAGTTATCTGGTGAAATTGTGTTCATATCGCAATATTTATCGCAAAATATAAAAATTTCGCAATGTTACATTTTTCCAATATCGTGCAGCCCTAATTCAGAATTCATTTCGATTCAGTTTTGAAGATCGTGCAGCCTTAGTATCCAGTGTGGTTTTGAAGACCATTAGCTTTTTGTTTTTAGGACAAAAAACCCAATAAGGGCATGTTGACACAAAATATCTTTTATTTATTCGACTACATAGACTTCCCATTGTTTTTCTATGTAAACACATGCTAGTCAGACACGATTAACTGTTACATTTGTGTCTTTTGCAGCATTTCGCATTTAAAAGTCATTCTAAAATTTCCAAAATTTGGTTTGATTGCATGTATTTAATTTTTGTAAGTAAAAACGGTCATGATACACAAGTTTTAGCTTTATCGCCACACTTTTAGGATGCTGTTGGTGCACTAGATTCTCCAAAAGATGTCAGACTCAAATTGAAGTTTCACAGTACATTTTTTCAATAATAAAAAACTCAAAACATTACATTTTAATTTGTTTGCTAAAGTGGAAAAATTCATTTTGGAAATCAAGATGAGTAAATGATGGCCGAATGTTCATATCTGGGTGTGGTTTGTTAACTTTTGGTTTTTAGAAGTAGATGTAAAACACATGCATAAACGCAAACACGATTCCTTCATTCCAGTCAAGTATGTATTCAGCAGCAAATACGTTAGCAAGCCACTCGTGAGACAATGTAATGTTTGTCTTAACTCCAAAGTGTGATACTATCAAGGTCCAATTTAATCCAGTTGCTGCATTCATGAATAAGTGCTACTCAACTGACCGGCCAGTGCCCTACATAGTTCACAACCCACATGAGGCATAGAAGGCCTGCTTTGTTTTTAATGGCCAGCAATGAATTCAAGGGTCAATTAGAGCCTGAATTCCACAGGCATGTGATACAGCATTCCCCACCTTCATGAAAGAGGGCTCAATTACAACGGACGCTTTAATGCAGATGACAGTTCGGTTTTCCAGCCGTTGATCATTTCACTCATTTAAGAAGAGCACTTTTGCCATGGCTGTCATTGACTTCCAACTGGCGTCCACACCTCCCTGCTAAAAGATTTGTAGGTCAGTAAAACAGACCCGCTTGCTGCTGGTGCCATGACAGAGGAGAAACAGGCAACAATTAATATAGGTGAAACGGCATCAGATGCCTCTGGATACCAAGGATTGTTTATTTTACAGATTTTGCCCTGCACCCAGTCCCTTTCCGCCTGCTGTAAAGATGATTTATCAGGTCTGAAGGGAGCTATGAAATATTTGAAATGAAAACAAGCTTGTGTTGCGTTTTGCTCAGAGGGTTTGTGTTTTCTTTTGGTCTGGTTCAGTTGTTAAAGATGGCCGTAACCTAAAATATTTACACTCTGAAATAAAAAGCAACAGTGAACACCCACAGGGGGGAAAACAGGCAGAGAAGTGTGGTTTGTGAGGAAATGTGAAGAAAAATAGAGACATGGGGTATTTTTAAATTAATCTGAAATGTCCATTTTTTTTTACTGTGGAGAGAATTTCTCAAGCACATATCCTCAGAAGCAGGAAGGTTAATTTCCTCCAGTTTGCCAGTTTGAGTAAATGCATTGTTTCACACGATGCTTAAAAAAGAAGGTCATTTGTTATGTTTTCTGACCAAAAATGCACAAGAAGGATTGTCCTGATTGTTATTAGTTTTAATAAATTATGTATTGGTAGTATTATCTTTAGGCGTTTCTAACATATACTGATTATTTTAGCGTAAACCTCTAAAAGTCTTTGAAGGATCTAACTTACAATTGGCTGATTAATCGGAAAGGAAAGATTAACTAAATATAAGAAACTGTAATGGATGAAATTTTTTACAATAAAATAAAAAAATATGGAGTTGATTGAACTTTTGTTAATTATATAGTTTTTTATGATTTCAAACTGTATCAAATAAATGTTTATAGTTTTTGAATGTACATAGTTTTGAAGAGAAGCACGTTTACTTTTAACATTGCATTATTTAAATATGATTCATACAATACAAGTTATTTGATCTTTTTCACATGCTGGTTATTTTCAAAATGGCAATATTTGTACACAAATTACACAAACCATAAACTGTTTATTTTATTCAGCTGTTTTAATATTACAAAGATGAGAAATTTAAAAAATCCCATGTTAAATATTTAAATATATATTCACAGTACAAACGTTATAATAATTTATAAGGGCCAAAAAAGTAGTTAAAGTAACATATTCATTCAATAATTGTAATTGAGGAAAACTATTCAATTAATTAATGTTTTGATTTAGGTCAAATCTCTCAGCCTTACTTACTATATTGCTGTTAATAGATAACTGCATAACACAGAGATGCCCAAAGTTAGCCGATTGTAACCTTTTATTTAGCCCACCATCCCATCTGAGAAGTGAGTGAGAAGTGTTGGGACGAATGCCTTTAAAAGAGATCGTCATTGATAATTTGATGTAACATTTTTTGATTGTTTGTTTGTTTGTTTGTTTGTTTTGTTGCCGAGCTAAAAAAAAAATCAAACTGAAATTAAGTGTATCAATTAAATGTTGTAAAGGAATCAGATTTTTTAAAATGTAAATAATGTCACTGAATGGATAGAGGACTATGTAGTGAGCAAATCAAGGCAAAAAGTAGTGTAACTCCATTCTGTTATAAATTAAATAGTTTTTACTGTAATAAGTTTGTTATAAAATGTAAAAAATATGTTGTATTAGTTAATATAAAGCAATGTTCTCTAGTTATTTTTAAATATTATAAAATAAATTAGGAAATTACCCATGGCAACTATATTTACCTTTGACCCACTAGCCTCAATCGAGTTTGGTTTTTGGCTCTTCTTAAGAAGAAGTTTGGGCACCCCTGGTATAATATAATATATAACAGTTTCAAATATGAATATATATCTAGCTAGTGCATATATGTTTAAATGTTTTTATTTTTAATTTCATTATAATTGTTTCACACTTTTTTCAACGGATAACAAACAAAGCGATAGGAAAAGAGCGAGATGATATCAGGAATATGTTGTAAACATGTTTTTTATCAACCGAAAGAATGTACGTAAGTGAAATATGGCCTTATAGGTAACATATATCATCATTTTCCCTTTTGATAGGGGCCATATATGTCATGTAATATAGCTGTATGAGTGCTAATGAAGACTTCAGCAGGAAATTAAGTAACACATATGAATTCTAAGAATATAAAGATTTAAATGGGAATTATGGTAACAACAGACCATGTTGAACCAATCAAATGCCAACTGTCAGCAGAGCAAAAAGAAAGCGGACTCTGACCTTCAGTTCACAATAAAGTAAAGAGCAGACGCTGCTTTTGTCCACACCATTTGTGGAAGATTTCAATATTGTGTAAGAGTCTTAAGTAAGCGTGTCGGGATCCTGTGATTGCATCTATTGAATGTTTGTAGTAAATGCCTGTGTTTACCAATTGCACTTCTTTTTGTGCCTCGTTATATGTAGTATTCACATGAAATAATGCCAATTCTGCATAGGAAGACACAGCCTGAAACAGGCTTATTGTGTAGATGTAAATATTTAGTTGAGTATGTAAAAAAGTACATATACATTAAATAAAAATAGTTATATTACAAGCATATTATTCCCCATAATTTCCCCTCAGATTTAATCTGTGTTTGATAGCTTCATCATCCTCATCTCTCTTTGTTTCACAGGTGAGAATTAATTCCTTCAAATAGTCTGGCAGTGCAGCAGGTATCTAGGTTTATATATAGGTTAACACAATTGGATTAATAGAGCTAAAAGTCATATCCGTGTTATACTCTAGATCCTTTCTGGCCCCTTCCTCCCTCAGAGAGGTACAGGGAAGCAATCAGTAAATTCTGATTGAAGTCCTCGCTAAATCAATACAAACCAGATGTATCTCGTAATGCCATAGATCCACCGCTGACCTAGAGAGCTGTACATCCTCAGTGTGGTTTTCCTGCCTGTCTTTAACCGAGCAGCACATTAAATTGGGCTCAGAGCGAGGATCTGTCCGCAACACGTTTATACAATAAACAAAAAGCAGCAAAAGTTGCTGAAATTACAGATAATGTCCGATGATTTTTAGCCGTATACAAATAAAAGTGCAGCCATGCATAGTTTTTGCGTATTGATGAAGCCGTTTGGGTCGAAACATGTCCAATCATGATTGACCGCACTGTTAAAAAGCAGCCAATGTTATCAACGGAGGACATTATCCACTTCTCCTAGGATGAGGCCTAATGAAGTTAAATAGAATTTTGACAAGATAATGGATTTGTTTACCTTCCTTGATTCCATTCGCTCCCCCTCAGCGCTCATGATAAACTGTGTAGAAAAGAACTGAGAGGGAAAGGATTATTCAAGGCTGCTCGTGAGGGGGATGAAGGATCAATAATGAAGCTTTTTGAGAAAAAGGAAACATCCAGTAAAGACCTCTATGGTTTGGGTTGAAGTTAGAAACTGATTTCTTCTTGGCGTCAGAGAAAGCATAAGGCTTGTGTGCTGGATCTGGCCTGTCCTGTCCTTGGGGGGTGAACGCTGACCAATAAAAATTTACAGCACATAGCAGAGAGGAAGTAGCTTGTGCAGAGACCTTACTACACAATTACGTGTCATTACTTACACTACTTTTCAAAGATGAGAATTTCACTTAAAAGAAGTCTGTTTTAAAATGTTCCATTTGTGTTTATTTTTGTGATGAAGCTGAATTTTCAGCAGTCATTACTAGGCATGGGACAGTAACCAGTTAAAAAATTTACAGCAGTTTGGAAAAGTCAAGCTTTTAAAATGATCTAAAATTATCTGCTGTACTGTTCTTAAGGTATATGTAAGGTTTTTTTTTATGTCTTGTAAAGAAATCTGTGGTTTTGAAACTAATGAAGATAGCAGAAGTCAATGATTTATTTTAATTATTTAACCTGACATGTTTACTGTTTCAAAATATTTTAAATCTTTCCTAAAATAAAATTACTTAATTACTTAATTACTTAATTGTCCTATGTTTAATCCACTTAAATTTGTAAAAACTAACAAGCTAACTTAAGTTCTTCATGTTGTCCCAACACAAATCGATTGCATGGCATTTTTTACAGTGCACACAAACAAAGATATTTTGAAGCATATTGGAAACTGGCATCCATTACTATCCATAGTAGGAAAACAAAAAGTCAATGGCTGCCACTTAACAACATTTTTCAGGATATCATTTATGTTCCACAGAAGTTTCCATGATCTGTGCCTTTAATTTTAAGTGTTAAACCAGACTCAGAAAAAATAAACTGTTACTGTCACTTTAAGATGGCTCCCAGAGAAACATGATCCTCTCTAATCAGCATTTGCCTCTGTGAAATCTAACATGGGCTTGCTGACTCTTCGTTTCTGTTTAGCATAAGCAGAATCTGATGACCTTTGACCTATTTGTGGAGCTCGCCCCCTCTCATCGCCATAAAACCAGCCTTGCTGTGCATAGATTCCTCACTCGGTCATTGATCATTAAGGAGATCAAAGGGTTTAGGGAAACGATCAGCCCAATGCGGCACACACTGTCCCGTAAGGTGATCGGCAGAACAATCCTCGCCTTCTTCAAGCTTACTAGTGTGCCATTTGACTATGAAAATATATCGAGTGTGTAATGTATGAATAATCCCACATGCCTTTCTTAGGAGGGTGTGATGTCTGTCGATGGCGTGTTGTGTGTGTGTGTGTGGACGTGTGTATATATAGTGCTCACCTTTCACCTCTCATCACTCACCGCTCAACTGAGTCTCCACGTTCTGACTAGCTCGTGTTTGTTCCACTTCTTTGTTGAATGCCGGAGAAATGTGCCGTATTGCTCAGAGCTGACCACGACTCATATTCCCTCTCTTTAATAATTCAGAGGCAGTGCCGTAAAGCTGTTACTTAAAGGCCTCTTCCGTCAGTGTCGTTTTGTTGGCTTATATGTTGCGCTCCTGCTGTGTATCATCTGCTTAGACAAATGTTTTATGATCAACAGTAAATTTGACAGGCCAATGCTGTGCAGCAGATCATTTCCAGATGGCCTTTACAAGCAGAAGCGAGCGTGACATGCATTCTGGAGATATATACATCTATTTATTTAAGATTATAACAAGTAAACACACTGCTTATGTTTTAGCTACTACTGTATGCCGTGCTTAGACATCTAATAACATCTAATATTTAAAATATGTATTTTACTACTTTGTGTGCTAATCAATAAGTCAGCAATGTTCGAAAACTGCCTTTATATTACTTCTTTAAAAAATCAGGTTAATTCCTGGAGTACTGAAGAAAGTTAAAGATAATTCCTTTGATTTACAAAATTTTTTTAACGTTAAGTGGTTGTAAACTTTTTATTTGGGTTGAATTTAAACAAACAAACTCAAAGTTTCGGGCCAGTAGGATTTAGAAATAAAATAACAAGCATTATTTAGCAAAGATGCCTGTAATTGATAAAAAAAAATGACAGTAAAGACTTTTACATTTGTTTCTAATAAATGTAATGTTATAAACAATTTTCCATCACAGGAACAACATCTTAGAATTACTACTACATGGTGCCAAAAGCCTAGTGGTTAAGTGTGCCGACATATAGCACCGTGGTGCTCATGGCGACCTGAGTTCGATTCCCGACTTGAGGTCCTTTGCCGACCCTTTCCCCCTCTCTGCTCCTAGTACTTTCTTTCTGTATCCTCCACTGTCCTTTCCAATGAAAAAAATAGTAATATAGAATTACTACTATGTATACTGTTTCAATGTTTGAGCCAAGTGAGATTTTTTTTTTTTTTAAACATTTATTTGTGAACGATTTTCTCAAGCTTTAACAAAACATTTTGTACATTTAGAATTGTAACTTTCCCCCCATTTTTGAACATTGCCGCCGAAATAAATTAGCAAACAAATGAAATTAAAATACAATTACAACAGGAATAAATAAAAGTATAGCAAAATTGAAAATATTGTTAATAATAATAAATAAATAAAAATAATAAAATAATAATAATAGTAAATTAATAAAAAATAAATAAATAAACTTTAAAAAAAAAAATTCAAATAAATAATTACCTACAGTACATGATAATACAAATCAATATTCTGTTACATTTATAGTGGTCTTTTACATAAATATCAAACTAAACCATATTGGTCACAATTAAACCTGTTTGCACATATTTATTTATATAAATCAGTTAAAGGAGAGAGTCTTCCTTTTCCCAAAACATGTAATCATAGGTTGCCATTTCTCATAAAATTTTTGGACTGATCCCTTCATTAAATACTTAATTTTCTTCATTAAATACTTAATTTTGTGAGATTTTTTTTAAGCTTTATTTAGCAAAGATGCAATTAATTGATAAAAAATGACAGTAAAGACTTTTGTATTTGTTTCCAATAAATGCTGTTATTAACGACTCTTAAAAATAGGATTTTCCATCACAGGTAGAACATCTAATATTTTAAACTTTTACAATATATTATATATATTATTTCACTAGTTGATTGATTATTTTTGTGCTAATAAATAAGTCAACAATGTACAGAAACTGCCTTTATATAACTTCATTTTAAAAATCTGGTTTATTCCTGGTACACTGAAAAGAATCATTCAAAGATGATTCCTTGGATTTACAATTTTTTTTAATTAAGTGGTTGTAAACAATTTATTTAGGTTGAATTTAAACAAACAAACAAGCCCAAAGTTTGAGGCCAGTAGGATTTTTAATAAATAAATAACAAGCTTTATTTAGCATTTAATTGATAAAAAATGACAGTAAAGACTTTTGCATTTTTTTCCAATAAATGTTGTTATTAACAACTCTTAAACTCTTAAAAATTAGGATTTTCCATCACAGGAATAACATCTAATATTTTGAACTTTTACAATATATTAAAATATTTTTTACTAGTTTGTGTGCTAATCAATAAGTCAGCAATGTACGAAAACTGCCTTTATATTACTTCTTTAAAAAAATCAGGTTAATTCCTGGAGTACTGAAAAAAAAATATTCAAAAATGATCCCTTGAATTTACTATTTTCTTTAAGTTAAGTGGTTGTAAACGATTTATTTGGGTTAAATTTAAACAAACAAACTCAAAGTTTGAGGCCAGTAGGATTTAAAAAATAAATAAATAACAAGCTTTATTTAGCATTTAATTGATAAAAAATGACAGTAAAAACTTTTGCATTTGTTTCCATTAATTGCTGTTATTAACGACTCTTAAAAATTAGGATTTTCCATGACAGGAATAACATCTAATATTTTGAACTTTTACAATATATTAAAATATCAAAGACAAATTTTGCATCAAATAATTGCAAAGTTTAGCGAAAAAAAAAGCAATGATGTGTGTGGATCAGACCAGCAGCGATGGCTTTTGGAAATGCCTTCAAATAAGAACTATGGTTAATTACACTTCTCTATTTTTGCCTGAATAAGATATGCTAAAAAAGTTGTGATAATATGGGTTTTAACACAGAATATTTCAGTTTAGGCTGTGGTATCATGATTCCACTGATATCAGCATATTTACAGTACGAGAAATGGGGTTGGTTAGCATTAAATTACAGGCATATTTTTGACTTGACATTTTCCACACACTAAATGCACATTTGCCGGCAATCTCTCTCCGATGTGTTGTGTGCAGACTGTTCTTTATTACATGTTTGGCTTCTACATTATTCATAACTGTTATGCCATTACTTACGCAATTTTACTACTTTCCCTGGGATTCGAACTGTTTTTTTGACTTATATAATCTTCTTAAAGTTAACACTGTAACCATGAATGTTTTTATTACTTAAACATATATATGAGCTGTGACAAATACATTATTGATCATAATTATTTATATTTCTCTACTCTTAAATAAGAGCCTTGTTGTGTTGTCACGGGAGATAATATGCGAGTTGTGTTTGAAGGTATAAATTGTGGTGATATCTTCACCATCTGCTTTTGCAATGCTAGTTGGCCCCCCTCCTCTGGCAGGAAATGGCATCCCCCACTGATGATGTGGCACTTTGAGTCATAAATTTAATAGCCTGACCCCCTCCTCGTTTCCCCACTCCTGCTTCTCCATCCCTTCATAGTCCCCTTCCTCTCTCTCAGGAGTGACCTTATCCCTTTAATTATTTATCCATCTTACTTGTACAGCAAGAATTTGTTACAAAGGAGCCCATTGGACGTGTTGTTTCAAGCCCCGCCCCCTCCTGCCGCACGCTGTGATGTGACAGTGCAGTCCTCCCTTTGTGATCGCTGACAGGTGAAGAGAATTGATGAGAAGAAGCCAGTGATTTCCTGCCATTTAAAGACTTGCTCCATATGTCCGTTGATTTATAGCGAGCTTCATGATCATCTGTTATATAAATTAGGTTATTATAATGAAGTTAAACTATTGCTGAAGCAGGTTAGGTACAGATTTGGAAACTAGATAGCAATTAGATGAGATGCATGCTTTTCTAATAGAGCTTGTATAGAATGATGAAACATACCTTAAAGGGACAGTTCAGACAAATATTGTCACTGATGCTCACTAGTATGCTGATAGCTATCAAAAATCAGCTGATTCAATATATAACCTGTTTTTACTAGTGTGAGTGCTAATTAATAAGCCAACAATCTACGAAAACTGCCTTTATATAACTTTATTTAAAAAATCTGGTTAATTTCGGGTGTACTGAAAAAATATTCAAAGATAATTCCTTGAATTTAGTACATTTTATTTAAGTGGTTGTAAACAATTTATTTTTGTTGAATTTAAACAAACAAACTGCAGTTGAAGTCAGATTTATTAGCCCCCCTTTGATTTTTTTTTTTTCTTTTTAAAAATATTTCCCAAATGATGTTTAACAAAGCAAGGAAATTTTCACAGTATGTCTGATAATATTTTTTCTTCTGGAGAAAGTCTTATTTGTTTTATTTCGGCTAGAATAAAAGCAGTTTTTTTATTTTTTAAAAAACATTTTAAGGTCAAAATTATTAGCCCCTTTAAACTATATATTTTTTTGATAGTCTCCAGAACAAACCATCATTATACAATAACTTGCCTAATTACCCTAACCTGCCTAATTAACCTAGTTAAGCCTTTAAATGTCACTTTAAGCTGTATAAAAGTGTCTTAAAAAATATCTAATAAAATTTTACATACTGTCATCCTGGCGAAGAAAATAAATCAGTTATTAGAAATGAGTTATTAAAACTATAATGTTTAGAAATGTGTTGAAGAAATCTTCCCTCCGTTAAACAGAAATCGGGGTAAAACTAAAAAGGGGGGCTAATAATTCTGACTTCAACTGTAATTTGAACATTACTAAATAAAATTTATTTAAATTCAACCCATATAAATTGTTTGCAACAATTTTTAAGAAATCATTTTTGGATGAGAACGTGTTTGGATGAAAATGTGTTGGACAAAAATTCGGATGAGAACATGTTTTATAATTTTTTGGGTCCAGAAACATTTTAAGATATATTCCTCTTCAAAAAAGCTTGGCTTATCCAACATAATCGACATAAAAGGGTAAAAACATGTATGTTAACACACTCCTTTACTCACCCTCATGTCTTTCAAAACCTGTTTGGCTTCTTTTTTCATGGAAATAAGAACAAAAGAACGCATTTTGAGAAATACTTTTTTCCATTCTGTGTATGTGAGTAAGTTCAAATTTGTTGTGTAGTTTGGATATGACCTGATAATTTATATATAAATAGAACAAGTGAACTATTCTGCAAAAAAAAAAAAAAAAACAGATCTCAAAATAAAAAAAGTGAAAAAGGATTTTTATTAGTACATTTCATAAACAAAGAAATAACCCCTGCAAGTTTTAGATAATCTGAAATATGTATTTTTGAATTTAAAACATACTCCAATACTCTTTGTTTTGTTTACATTCGACTGTGTGTGTCAGCACAATATAAGCTTCTGAAAACACTCAGTAATTTACCTTTATACCCGGTATTAAAGCTACTGCTTTACAAATTAAACTTGCAGTTTAGTTTGGGATTTTGTAGGATTCAAAATGAGGAGTAGTCATTTTTAGACTAGACATGTAGACAGTCATGTGCCCCGTCATCTTTTACTCTACTAGTGCACTGTTAACGTCAGCATTATTGTATGAATTGCTGAGCTTCACCGAACACACACACACACACACTGCCACATATTTCGCCCACTTATAAGGTCTGCTGAACCAAACAAGACATGACCAAGGGATATACACTGTAGCCTACGTGAAAAATGTGTCTGTCGGAGCTGACAATACAAACAATAAGCCTTGCGTGGAAAGAAATGAAACTCCAAATCCTTTAAACCAAACATACTGGTTATTAGAAGGTTAGATAGCACACAGAGCTGGTTAGTAACAGATTATATGTACAGCAATCTAGATAATGAGGTCAGATTCCTAAAATCAAGTCCTTTTGATTAAAGTAAACTACTTTTTTAAATACTCGTAATCAGACTACAGTTACTTTTAATGGAGTACAGGATTACATATTGTTTATACAATGCAGTAAGTAGTTCACAAATCATTGATTCTCCTGATTTTTCTCTTTTTATATAATGTTTATTTTTTATAATAAACTTGCTACGTATACAGTGCATGTTTTTGATTCTTCTGGTTTGCAAAGTTGCTGAAGTATGTCTTTCATTGTTTCAGTCATATACACTTCTAGTGTTTTTTATGAAGAAACTTTTAGTAGTGTTTTATTTATTTATTTATTTTTAGATATTTTGTTACGAATTTCATTTTTTTCTAAATAGTTTATTGTAATGTTGCTGTTTTATAAATTTACCTAATGTTAGGGTAAATTATTTAAAATCATAAGATGTTATTTTATATAATTACGCGTTACTATCAGCATAAATAAGAACAAGGTGTTAGCATTTTGAAGTTTTATCTGTCCATACATTGATCTTTAAAAGAAGGTGTTGGTTATAAAATTCTTTGTTCAAAATAGTACAAGATTATCCTACTATTATATGTGACATCAAATAAGAGTAAGCACAAAAGTAATCTAATTGTAATCCAAAAGTAGTTAGATTACGTTACCATACTGTAAGTGTTTAATTTAAGAGACTGCACTGCCTTCAAATTTTGTCATGCAAGTTGTAATCAGTAACTGATTACAATTCATAAGTGATCTACCCAGCTCTGACGTATTGCAGACCTTGCTAAAATTTGATTCATATGTGTGTAGTATCTACATATAGTGCTAATACCGTGATGGCTAGAGCATAAAATATCATTGGCTTGTGAGTAGGCATGGGGCGGTATAAGATTCTGACGGTATGATAACCTTGGATAAAAATATCATGGTTTCACGATGTTGTGATTACTGCTCTAAAATAAATTCTTTTTAAATGTCTGAGTAAAAAAACAAAAACTTTTTTCTCCTTTGAACACAATGAATTTTATTTTGAGAAACATTTAGTGTTTTGGAGCAGTAGACATGTCCAGCTAAATAATTCAAATAAATCATTGACTTCTGCTGTCTTCATTAGTTTCAAAACACAGATTTCTTTACAATTTAAAACAGCCCCTTTGGAAATCTTTTTCTGCTGGAGAAACCGTTGTCTTAAAATAATCCAAAAAATCTTACACATACCTTAGGAACGGTATAACAGAAAGTTTTGGTGGTTTTAAAAACTTGACTTTTCCAAACCCCGGTATACCTTGAAAGCAGTCCCATGGCTACTTGTGAGCTGAATTGTATCTTGATGTTTGCTGTTATGGTTGTTTGGTATTTTGGCTAATGTAACGTGGTCAGGTTTAGCATTTGGTTAATACAGACGGCCCTGTGTGGTATGGGAGCCATCTTGAGCCTGGCTGTCAAAGACCATAAAAGGTTTGCTCACACAGGAGCTGCACTGTTGATATGACAGAGCCTCTTGCCTTCAGTGCACACAAACTGTGGGAAACACCAGCCCCTCCTCACACACTCATACATACACAAAACACACACACACAAACACAGCAAATCTTATTGCACAGGGCAGTCAACACAAGCTCATCCATCACAGATCTATTCAAGGCTCTGGCTCCTTCTTTGTTTGCTGGTGTTGGCCAGCGTTACTGTGGGTGAAAGTGATATGAACTTACTGCTGGTGGTCTCGGGTAATAAACTGTACTGATGCTGTAATGCTCCTGCTCGTTGGTACTTGTAAATGGACACTTTCACTGTCCAAATACTGGCATCATTCAGTTTCCCTGAGTATGTGGTCAAATGAAAAAAGATGACGTTCTAACCGACATTGAAGATTTGCATGTCTAGTCCCTCACAAAGATTACATCAGACACTGCCAAATGGCTTTTTCTAGCTAGTTAGCTAAATCAGGGCTTACAATACTGGAGTTTTTAATCATGATATATGGCTGCTTTTTAAATCGGAATAGATTATGCAGTCTGGTTGCCTGATGCACAAAAGGAGAATCTTCACAGGTTTTCTTCCCTCAAATGTCAGTCTTTATTTCTGTAGCGCTTTTACAGTTTTGTAGGAGCTTAACATAAATGATGAAAAGAGAATAAAAAGAATAACAATATTTCAGATAGTGGAACTTTTCAGCATGTCAGGCAGGCAGGAGATTAATGGTTGAATGCTGGTTCTAGTTAAATTAAAACGTATTCAGTTTAGTTTTGTATAAATGTCAAAGTTGAAGTTCAGTTATCTGTCACCATCCCGCCACCAGAACACTTAAATTTACACCACTTTTTTGCAATTAAATCCTAAACTTATCATGACAAACTATAGCCTTGGAAAGGTCGAAGACTGTTGAATACATAATTTATCACAGTTTTTAGTTTTTTGTTACGTAAAAAAGGGTAATAGATTAAAACAAATTTAAAACCTGTGAGACCATTAAGGATTACATTTTTAAACCATAATATGGTCTAAACATGAAGCAATCAAGACAATCGATATATCATTCAAAAGCGTAAAATGTATAGTTTCTACATCAGTTGAGTGATTTTTAATATTTTACTGAGCAACATCTATGTATTAATATATTACGAGATTACAAGTCATGTATTACTTTGCTACAGCAATCTACATGTAAGTTATGTTATAATGCATTACTTCGGTACAGCAACCTACATGTAAAATTATGTTATAATGCCATAAAGCATTACTTTGGTACAGCAACCTACATGTAAAATTATGTTATAATGCCATAAAGCATTACTTTGGTACAGCAACCTACATGTAAAATTATGTTATAATGCCATAAAGCATTACTTTGGTACAGCAACCTACATGTAAAATTATGTTATAATGCCATAAAGCATTACTTTGCTACAGCAATCTACATGTAAAATTGTTATAATGCCATAAAGCATTACTTTGCTACAGCAACCTACATGTAAAATTATGTTATAATGCCATAAAACATTACTTTGGTACAGCAACCTACATGTAAAATTATGTTATTACTTTGCTACAGCAATCTACATGTAAAATTATGTTATAATGCCATAAAACATTACTTTGCTACAGCAACCTACATGTAAAATTATGTTATAATGCCATAAAACATTACTTTGCTACAGCAACCTACATGTAAAATTATGTTATTACTTTGCTACAGCAATCTACATGTAAAATTATGTTATAATGCCATAAAACATTACTTTGCTACAGCAACCTACATGTAAAATTATGTTATAATGCCATAAAACATTACTTTGCTACAGCAACCTACATGTAAAATCATGTTATTACTTTGCTACAGCAATCTACATGTAAAATTATGTTATAATGCTTTAAAGCATTACTTTGGTACAGCAATCTACATGTAAAATTATGCTATAATGCCATAATGCATTACTTTGCTACAACAATCTAATTGTAAAATTATGTTAAGATTTTTTAGGGGCTAAATTCAAATCAAATACCACCAAACTACGCATAATACTTCATATATTTTATGTCTACTGCACAAATATTGTAAAAAATAATACATTTTTCAGAAAGCAAGATTTTTCCTACACTTGTCCAAAGGGGAAAACTGGGATAAAGTGGTGTAAAAGAATGTATGTGCATGCAGCCGTAGATTAGTGCATGCACAAACATACTAATAAAAATGATTCACTGCTTTGGTCTGTTCCAGTGCAGTTTTCATTGTGATTGTGGACCTTAGCAAGGGTTAAATTCAAAAACTGACAGAAAAAAAAACATTGTTATAGAGAAATAGAGAGGCACCATGCAGAGCTATTTAAATTTTTTTAACATGAATCCATGTGTCTGAATTTCTTGGTTTTACTGCTTGGTCATGTTGCTTTGCATTATTTATTTGTACAGAGAGAACAGTTTCCAACTACCTCACATTGGTTACCTATGATTTATTCACGCAGCTTTATATTGGTTTAGAGGCTGATATGTGCATTTCCATCTGTAGAGTCTAAGTTATACTACCGTTTTGATTAACTGTTCATGGACCCAAGAGTATTAGAGCCATATGCTGGTCAGGAAGAGGAAAATCTAATGACTAATCCGCTCTGAGTGCTGAATTGAGAAATCAGTTTCTGCTAATAACCTTCAGATCTCAGAGATATACTGTTTCAATAATGGATTTTAAAAACCAAAGTTTCATGTTAAGAATCATTTTTTACAGCATTCAAATATGAAATATTTGGTAGCATTAGATCAAATGGGGTTTTATATATTTGAGAAGCTTTCAAAATGCATGCACGAGTGGGACACTTTTCCTCAGTACCTCCTAAATAACAAATAGTCAGGCATGTTTTTGCAATCCACAATCATGCATTGATGTTAAATATACAGGTCATATTTCATATTTAAATAAATAGTAAAGCACTAAATAAAACTAAAATGTTTATGAACATTTTAAATAAGTATTTCAGTTTCCCTCACTGAACAACCAATTATTCATTCATTCATTTTCTTTTCGGCTTAGTCCCTTTATTAATCTGGGGTCACGACCCCAACTTATCCAGCATATGTTTTATGCAACTTTCTCTGCTTTCATGCTTTTGTGTCTGAAATCTCCACTCTCCTATATCATAATAAAGGTTAAACCCCCTGAAATTATTTAATTATTATAAAAAAAGAAAACCATCATTTTTTTATTACCTGTAAGTTTGAGTAAATAGCTATTATTTGTTTATTTATTATATAATGGTCTGATAAATTTCCCAGAGATGGGTTGCAGCTGGAAGGGCATCCACTGTGTGAAACATATGCTGGATAAGTTGGCTGTTCATTCCGCTGTGGCGACCCCAGATTAATAAAGGGACTAAGCCGAAAAGAAAATGAATAAATGAATGGTCTTATAAAATTTCTTCAATAACAAAATATTGTCCGATAGAGCACTTTTTGGGATTGTTTTTATTTGTTGTGAAAAATCAGGGTTATTTCCTATATTGATTTTTTTATTTCTTCTAAATTTAAAACAGTTTTGTGTTGTCTAAAATTAATTTAAGCATATAACTATTTTGTGTAAACATTCTCAGTAGACCTTTCTCAGTAGATCCTTTGAAACATCCTCATTAGTCTCTAGAATAAGGCAAAATAATGATAATTGAATTAAATATAAATAAATCGTACATCAAGAAAAACATAAAGTTTTATAAAAATATTAGCCCTACTGAGAAATTTGAATTCATTTTAAAAATATTTCCCAAGTGCTTTTGAAAAGAGAGAATTATTTTTCTCAACAGATTTTTAAATATAATAGTTATGATAATAATAATAATAATAATAATAATAATAATAATAATAATAATATTGCACTTAACAGTTTTTAATTTTTTTTAAAAAATATTTCAAAAATTATTTCTTAAATGGTTTTTAATAATACTTTTTTTTATTCCAGCCAAGCTAAAAGAAGACTCTGTACTGTGAAAAAATGTGCTTATTGAACATCATTTAGGAAATATATTAATAATAATAATTTCACAGGAAGGCTAATAATTTTGTCTTCAACTGTGTGTGCTCTTGTCATACACGTCCATATCGATCTGTCCTTAAGTAGTGTCCAACAGAGTGGTGAGATAACCGTAATTTTGCGCTCCTTGTTGTTTCAGGTTGTTATCTCGGCCCGTCCTCTTCAATAGTGTCATGTTTGCTCAGCTTCTCCAAAAGCAGCTGCAGCTGCCGTCGTATGAAGAAGCCATTCGTCATAATGGGGGAAATAAAGCAGGCTCATGTGCCGAGAGTCTCTGTCATCCCCCCCTCCCGCCCTTCAATCCCCCTCTTTTTCCAAGGTCTGCGTCACACAACACTTTCACTGACCTCTTCCCATACTGTTTGTTCACACGCGTGGCCTGCTGACTTTTCTGGCAGCGTTTACTTGGCCTGGCTCCAGCTGGCTGACGGTGCTGCAGCAGCATGCAGACAATCTCTTACAGATGTCTGGAGCAAGATTCATGCTTTACAAATGAGCAAAGCAAGAATGGAGAGGAAGCAAACACAGCAGCATGAGCAAGGTGCACTGCTTCATTTGAATACACAATCAGCAGATTCATTACCTTGATATTGTTTAGGTGCATTTGTTTAGGTCAAATAATCTTGGCCATTGCTCTTTGAGACAGTTGAATGTATTTAATTACAAACTATCACTCTGATCTTTATATAAAGTTGGATATTTATTTATCCCCATATAAATAGTTCATGTGAGGGCTGATATTTTATGTAGTAAACCCCTAAAACTGCTTGATTGCTTGTATCATTACCTCTAATCTAAACTTGAAGACGATATGGATGATATTAAAAACATTATTACCATTATTTTCGATGAAGCTGATTTGAAACATTGTGTATTGTGAAAAGCAATATACAAATAAATTTGACTTGACCTGACTTGAAATTTGGCTTTTAGAAAACACACCCCAAAAGTCATACTTGGGCACATGTTTTGCAGATTTGCTTTGTCTTGTTCAAAACAGTCGTTTGCTTTGGCAGATATGCTCGCCTTGGATGTGTAACTGAATTATGTCTGCTCGGCTGTCTATCGGAATTATCGAAGTTTTGCACAACATATCACAATGGTTTTAAAAAATTATTACAAAATATATTTGTGTGACTGCCACTAGCACGCCCTCTGAAAGACTTTTCAGTAGGGAATCACAAAATTTTCGGGCCACCAAAAATTTTTGAAATGGCATTTCTTTATGGCTGAAACAGAAAAAAACCTGTAAATATGAGCTGATAAAAGGTTATGCTGCTCAGCACACTGGTTTCATTCTCCTCCAGCCATAGTCACTCTCTTCATAGAATGAAGCAGCTTTCAAAGCACAAGTGCAGCGAAGAACGTGTTTCAAAGTTCACAATAGCTCAATATTTCACTCTGTGTATATTCTGTTCATGAACCCCATACTTATCTATCTGTGAACCACACATTCTCAGTGGAAAAGCAAAGTCCACTCAAATAACTGGCTCACAGGACATTTCTATGTACGCTACCTGACAAAAGTCTTGTTGCTTATCAAAGTTTTAGGAACAGCAAATAATAACTTGACTTCTAGTTGATCATTTAGTATCAGAAGTGGTTTATATGAAAGGCGAAGGCCTTTAGATTACACTTATTTTACCAAAATAAAATATGATCATGCATTTTGATTTTTAATGATTTAAATAGGACAGTAAAGTCTGACTTTGCTTAGACAAAAGTCTTGTCACTAAACAGAAATAATGTACAGTATAGAATATTAAGTAATGGTGCAGTGGAAAAATAATTAATATTGTGTATGACTCCCAGGAGCTTGGAGGACTGCATCCACACATCTCTGCAATGACTCAAATAACTTATTAATAAAGTCATCTGGAATGGCAAAGAAAGCAATCTTGCAGGACTCCCAGAGTTCATCAAGATTATTTGGATTCATCTTCAATGCCTCCCCATCTTACCCCAGACATGCTTAATAATGTTCAAGTCTAGTGACTGGGCTGGTCAATCCTGGAGCACCTTGACCTTCTTTTCGTTTCTGGAACATTGATGTGGAGGCTGAAGTGTGAGAAGGAGGGCTATCCTGCTGAAGAATTTGCCCTCTACTGTGGTTTGTAATGTAATGGGCAGCACAAATGTCTTGACACCTCGGGCTGTTGATGTTGCCATGCACTCTGTAGATCTCTTGCACGCCCCCATACTGAATGTAACCCCAAATCATGATTTTTCCTTCACCAAACTTGACTAATTTCTGTGAGAATCTTGGGTCCATGCGAGTTCCAGTAGGTCTTCTGCAGTATTTGTGATGATTCGGATCCAGTTCAACAAATGATTCATTGGAAAAATCGACCTTCTGCCTCTTTTCCAAGTGATCAACTACAGTAGAAGTCAAGTATTATTTGTTGGTTATACAACTGGGATCGACAACAAGACTTTTGTCAGGGAGTGTAGTTTACTTGATCTTGCTGTTTGCAAGAACGCTACTATGCTGCCATGGCAGCGCTAGTACAGAGACTCCTCTCAACTCGTTCACTGTCATTAAAATGTGGATAGTTTATTGCCATTTTATTGAAATTGGTCAAATATAAGGTATTGAGTTAAATTTAAAAGGTCTTACAAAATTATATTACTTAAGAAAATAAACAATTATTACAAAGCTTTTTGGTTGTGGTTCAGAATTTTCGTTTTGGTGCATCTCTACTTTTTAGCAAATTTCTTCCAGTAAACATGCTTGTAATTGGTAAAAATGTTTTTAGATTGGATACTGGAATATGACCAATCAAGCCATTTTAAGAAAGCAATGATAATCGATTGTGTTTTAAGTTTTTGTTTTCTGATTGTTATTATAAATATATAATAAAAATATATACCAGTGGAGCAAGTGGTGGACAAATGTATCTTATTTATTTGATTTGTGTACATTGTTAAGATGCCTGATTTACAGTACAATATGGCTGTTCACTACAGAAGTTACTAGAACTACACCTCACTAGTACCGGGTTGGACCCCCTTTTGCCTTCAGAGCTGCCTTAATTCTTTGTGGCATAAATTCAACAAGGTACTGGAAATGTTGCTCAGAGATTTTGGTCCATATTGACATGATTGCATCACACAGTTCCTACAGATTAGTCGGATGATGCAAATCTCCCGTTCCACCACATCCCAAAGGTGCTCTTTTGGATTGAGATCTGGTGACTGTGGAGGCCATTTGAGTACAGTGAACTAATTTTCATGTTCAAAAAAACAGTCTGAGATGATTTGTGTTGTGCGTGTCCTGTTGTGTGTTCAGAGATGCTCTTCTGCATATCTTGGTTGTAACGAGTGGTTATTTGAGTTATTGTTGCCTTTCTAGCAGCTCGAGCCAGTCTGGCCATTCTCCTCTGACCTCTGTCATTTGCGCCCACAGAACTGCCGCTCACTGGATATTTTCTCTTTGTCGGACCATTCTCTGTAAACCCTAGAGATGGTTGTGTGTGAAAATCCCAGAAGATCAGCAGTTTCTGAAATACTCAGACAAGCTCATCTGGCACCAACAACCATGCCACGTTCAAAGTCACTTAAATCACCTTTCTTCCCCATTTTGATGCTCGCTTTGATCTGCAGCAGATCGTCTTGTCCATGGCTACATGCCTAAATGTATTGAGTTGCTGCCATGTGATTGGCTGATTAGAAATTTGTGTTAACGAGCAGTTGGAAAGGTGTACCTAATAAAGTGGCCGGTGAGTGTATGTTGGCTGTAATTGAATTATTATTTTTTTAATATCACATCGTATATATCAAATATCGCATTATTTACAGTAATATGCTATCACAAATCACATTTTTATTCAATATATCACAGCCCTAGTTCAGAGGTTTTGGGGTCACTAATGAATAAATAGATTAATCTATTATTACTTTTATTCAACAGAGACCCTCTCCTGTATTCAAATTCTTCTAAAGTCATGCAGCAGCTTTGTATGAAAAACAGGCTCAAATTTAAATCCTGATTCACTACGTGAAAAACTTGCCCTCCAGCTATTAACCGTTTGACAGGATTAGCGAGTACATTGAATCTGATTTGTAGTGGAACGTACAGGTAACAGCATGAGGGTGAGTAAATAATGACAGTTTTTGCTGACCTGTCCATTTATTTAACATCCTAGTATTCCTTCCTGTACTTTCCTTTCAATCAGTCTCTTTTCCTCTCACTTTAAGTTTTTTTTTCACCTTTTTATGTATTTTTTGGGGTTTTTTTCTTTCCCTTTTCTTCTCTGTTCCTGTCCCCGTGTAGCTGCTTAGCACGAGAGGGAAAGGCCTGGCTGACAGATTGAAGGGCTGTACGGGGTCAGAGGGGTTAAATTGAACAAATCTGCCCATTGACGTCCTGTCTCCTCAACTCTCCACTAATATCATTATTCCCGGGTGTCAGGGGGCGAGCGGACATGTCGCTAAGGCTGACAGCACAGAGGCAGGGGCAGCCACTTACCACAGTAGACCTCCCACCATGGCGGGCTCCTTTTGTCGAAGGACCTGTCAGCAGAGGCAGAAAAAGAAAAACATTGAGTCTTAGCTGTTCATCTGAGTAAATACATGCAGAGACACACAGAGGTGGAGGGTTATGGATTGCTGCTCTTTGTCTTTACGAGAAGCCTGTAAAGAGAGGTGCTGTGAAGGCGTGGCTTGGGAATGTGTGTCATCATTTCAAGGTTCACTTTTTCCTCAAATTCTTGGACTTTCCCTCTGACTTTTTTTGTTTGACCTAGTATAGTATTCGGTGTAGTCGAGGCAAGCAAACAAATCAAAGATCGCACATAGATTACCTAAGCAGATTCTAACAAAAAGCCCAAAAAGTAACATATTAAAGTAAAATCTAAAAAAAAAAATTATTTTGATACAATCATGTAATTTGAAGCCTGTTTGTTAAGAAATATAGCTTAAAGTGGAAGTGAAGCAGTCAGTCAAGTTTACATTGTTTTGTAAATTGGTTTCCAGTTAAATTAAAATATATTAAACAAACCGACAATAACTTTTTTGATCACCTGACACTGTGGCTAGTAGATTTCAATGTTACTAGCCACTCGCCATTTTCACTAGCCACAATTTTGTTGCGGGGAAAATATATTTTATATGCATAAATTTGACTTTGACATGCTAAAATTACTTAGAATTTGTGTTATATCCACATGCCTTTTTGTGTGTATGAGCTTGCTCAATGTTCATGAGCAAATGGGTTGTGTTACATTGCAATTAGTTTTTATTTCAAATGACTTTTCAGGGCTCAAAATTAAGGATTTACCAAATTTGTCTCTGACGACACCAAAAATATATAAATGATTATTTCTTAGCCACAAATTTTAAATAATGTGTCAAAACAAGCAAAAGCTGTATACATGCACTTTTAATTCAACAACACTTTTCTTTAAAAAAAAAAAAAAATTTTTTAAATAATTATTGTCATGTATCTAGAATATGCACATTAATAGTTAATAGACATAGCTAAAGGTCCCAGATCACCAGTTAACTACACATAAATGGGGAATAAATCTCATATTAAAGCACTGTTATTGTAAAAAATGATAATTCAACCATATTAACAAAAATAACTAAGCAAAAAAAAGGGAAAAAACATACCATGTGTGATAATGAAAGGATAATCACGCACTCACGGTTAATGCTAGGCCTGTTAATAATCTGTTCAAAGAATGGTTAAAGCAAAAGCAGCAACCGCTGCTACTTGCAAAAAAATATAAATATATTTATAATCTGGTGCTCTTAAAAGCAGCAGGACCGTGGGTGCACCATCATCGCTTTTTGTCCAGTCTGTTTCGAAGAGAACCAATCTCATCAGTTGCGATTCCCTTAGGCACGGTTGCTTCGCGCAAGTAAACGGGAGTGTGCACGCTTTCTAAACAGTCGCGCGCATCACATCACCTGTATGCACAAGTGTTCATCCTCTTCTTCGGTATTCACCTGCTTTCTTTTGCTTCCACGAACACAATGATTTTTGTCAGTCGTGCTGCTTCTTGATTCTAAGATCATATTTGCACGAATATTGGTCTATCTATCCTTATTGTCGAACCCTGCTTTTAAGAAAACTACATTTTAAAAATTATTTGCAACTAGCCAAAGTGGCTAGTGGGAGCAGCTGTCTAACCCACCACAGCTGAAATCCACCCGCACATTTGGCAGGTTGGCGGGTGTTAATGTCAAGCCCTGGTTATATTAATCGAGTTTGTTTAATATGTTTTCATTGAAGCGGTAAGCAATTTACAAAATTTACAAAAAACTTGACCGACTGCTGCACTTCCACTTTAATGTAATTGGTTATCGGAGCTTGTGGGCCACAACAGAGCTTGTTTGTTTTTTGGATTTGCTTTCGGTGTTTTGTGATTTGTTTGCATGCCTTTCGGTTTGCATTCCTGCTTCGCAGATTTGTTTGTCTGCTTTTGGATTTGGGTGAGTTTTCTGATACGTTTGCATGCTTTGAACATCTTTTTTACATCACATTTACTAGAGAAAAAAATGGATGACCAGTATAGGATTGCCATGCAGAAAAGCCCTGCACATTTTCTTAATTACGACTCTGACATTTATTGGATTTACACACAAATTTTAAGGCCCCAACAGCACAGGTCTTAAAGTCACTCCTGAGGCCCTTAAATGGGATGCTGTGGCTTTATAATCTAATTCTACACAGGACTTGCAGGATTTATTTTTATGCGTAGCTCCACGTTCAACCTATTGAATCAGCATTAAGATAGGCTTTCATGCAGGAAATGATCCACTCTCGGCTGTGTTTTGTTTTCTAGGAAACAGCAGTTGCTTGTGTTTTGTATCTCTGTACTTCTGAAGAAGTCGTCTGCACGAAGTGTTTGGTTAGTGGTAGCAGAAGTTGAGGGATGATGATGACACCATCTAAACCCCAGAAGAAACATGGACTTCTTTAGCCTTTACATGCCAGAAGTTTTAGTGTCAGGCCCTCAACAGGATGCAGTTAAATGACCGTTCAATTTGTTGTTCTACCCTCGCTCTACTCCAACCAGCATTGCTCTGCCAACTTTTGTGTTACAAATGAGCCGGTAACTCACCTTTTGCCATGGTGGAGCATCAAAGACCAAGGCCTAATTATCTGGTCTCCATCTCCAGGGCTTTGAGTGCTCTTTTGGGTGAGGGGAGGCCTCCCATTCCATTCCTGTCTTTTATTGTGTTCTAATAAGGAGCAGCGAGAGCGTGTTCAAACAAGCACACAGACAGGGGAGGAAGACCTGAGTGTTTCTTGGGCTTCAAGTGGAACCTTCCGAGGTGTTCGGGGATCATTTTAAACTTCTGAAAGCTTTTTACGACGTGACAAGTAACTTTCATTATTGATAGGCTCTATTAATTTTAAAGCCACCAACTTACAAGCTTCTGTCAATGCATGTATTGTGCGCAGAGGATAGTTTTACAAGATCCAGACGTAAATATTTTTTATACAAGTCGGAGGTGGGTTGGAATGCCTTACATTTTTCAGCCGACATCATAAGGCTTTATTATTGTGTTGAGCTTTACCAAAAACAGTCCAACCGTAAACATCAAAGCGATGAAATAAAAACCAGTGGTAGGCAATAGTCTGATAGGATTCTTTCTTTTTCCGCACACACACACACAAACACACATCCCCCGCTTGCACCTTCAGACTAGACACCTCCATTATCACTGCTAAGTTAAGTATTCACCGAGAAGCAATCAAGCATGCGGGGCATGTTTATGGTTGTAGCAGGCAGCATTTGACTCGCCTGTGTGTGGGTGTGGTTGCTGGAGGAATGGGAAAACTGACCAAATCAAGCCTCTGGATTGTTGCTTTGGGCTTTTATAGCAGTGCAATTAGCCACAGTCTCATCCTGTAGTCTCAATTTACATCCTCCATTTGCAGTTGTCCCCCATTCATGTGCTGTTTGATTCCATTTGAGGAATTAAACCTCTCCAAATCTGCCCAAACACACAAGAGGGCTTGAAGAAAAGTCGCTTGTGCTTTCCTGAACGCGAGTGTGTAAATGTTTAATGCGCTGAGCAATTCTCTCAGACGGATATTAAAGCTATTTTCTCTTTAGACGGCTCATTGTCTCTGTCTGGCTAAACGCATACACACACACACACGTAGCTCAGTCTGCCCTGAGAAGCCCATAAAATTATGTGTATTGTGATAACAGAATTGCTTCATTATTATAGAGGCAGTTGGTGTTGGTGCTTTAGTTGTGGAAGTGCATAGTTGTAGCTTTTTGCGCACTAACATGGCCGATACGGCGCTAGACTGAAGTAAATTACTGTTACTCACATTCCAGCGCTGACAGAAGGATATTGACTGGTTTCCATCCTCTGCACAGCCACAGAAGACATTATCTAGGCTGCTGATAAGGAATTCGTATGTCCAGCTTTTCCTGTGTAGACATGAATGGTAAATAGTTTAAGAGTGCAGAGCGCCGATCAAAAACCACAGTTAAAACAATCTTGGCCATAGAAATTATTCTTTAGCAACCTATCTGGGAGTATGTTAAAGGATAGAACTTTCTAAAAAAATGTATCAACTAAAATGTACAATAAAATAAAATAAAAAACATTGTTTTACAGAATTTGTCAGGTAATCTCTGTTGAATTACATCTTGTTTAAGGTAATCAACTGTGTCAGTATAAAGCCTGTGAAATCTGTTATATTTTTTCTAAATTGCATTTAGCTTTTTTAATTTCTTAAAAATGTAACAAAGGCTTATTCTGACAACGTAGCCCTATATACATTTCTGGAGATTGTGTGGCATGTAGCCAGAGCTACTTTTGCTGCATTTCGTCTTTAAAACGAACACTACAGGGCGGTATGATGCCATTCCTTTTCGCACTTGCCAGCTGATGGCTTACCTCCAAATGGACGGCTTTTCTGCTGTTACCAGTTTCTTAACAGTACTGGTAGCTCGACATGAACATGAACTCTGCGGACTTGAGAAGCAGAGCAGAGTCGACCGCGAGAACAAGGTTCTGTTGACTTAACGTGAGAACAGCAGGCGTGAATGGTACTCGCAAGAGAAATTTGAGATCTGAAAAAGCATACAGTGCGGCCTTTGGTGGATTCGTGAAAACAAAAACAGCAAAAAAAAAAGTAGTTCCTGGGATGTATTTCACTCTCTCCAGAAACGTATATAGGGGTACATAATCAGAGTGAGCCTGGGTTGTAAAAATTTCTACTAATCATATAAAATGTATTCAGACTTAATTTGAACAATTTCTTAAATGTATATTTACAGTATATGTATATTTTTGTATAAAATTGATGTATATTTTACAGTAAATTGCATTTTATGTACAGTGTTTTAGACACTAAAAAAAGTGAAGAGATTGGACTGAATGTTGTGATAGTGTGATAGAACTACATTATCTCCATGCCTCTTCAGTAGAGCAGGCCAGAACTTGACTGTTTGTACGAAATTAAAGTGTAGTGAATGCACAAAGTGTGAGTTATGGAAAACCTTCACAGATGACTGAATTTATTTAAAGATGCAAAAACACCATCAATCAAATACCCGATCCGATTAAGTATTTTAATCTATAGGCTGTCAGTAATCACATTATTAAGCAATTAAAAAAAAAAAGTTAAGAAAAGTCATTAGATCACTTCAAAAATGTTATTAAAGACACGTCACCTATGTTTTTTTTTTTGTTTGTTTTTTTTTGCATTTTTTCTTTGATTTTTAGTAATCCATTCAGACCCGGTTTGTCCAGAAATACAAGTATCAGACTATTCATTCGTGCTACTTTGTAATCATTGTCATTCAGTTTGTTTTTCCTTTTGAAATTTCACCTGTCAGAGAAAATGAGAATTAATGTATATGTTTAAGTTCATTCGGAGTTCCTTTTTTGATAAAATTGTTGAGTGACAGGATAAGAAAATAGCCGTGTTTTGTTATCAGGTAATGATGTAAGGCTTGCCAGTGAACAACATGGATCATCAGAAGTAATAATGATATGAGTAAGGCATGTTTTATAATGATGCGATTCTCTATACAGCCGTTATAAAACTCAAACATCTGTCGCTGAAATGCACAAAACAGCATGGAGCTTTACTATCCTACAACAACGTCAGCATATTCTATCAGATAACATTTTGTTTAGTCTTGTATAAAATGTGCGTAATCTAGATTGATTGTTATTAATCGCAGCAGTTGATCTCTTAATCCATCAGAACAAGCCCATTTCCCATTTAGTTGAGTATTGAAATAAGAAAAAGTCACCTTCTATTTGTTATTCAAAGGTCTGATTCACAGAACATTGTTGCGTTTGGCCAGTGTTATCAAATGAAAGCCATTCTGCTCGCCTCAGCATACATTTACATGAATTCAGTGCATAATACGATGAAAGTCTTCTTATTTCTGCTCAGCCAGGTTAATATTTGAGGATAAAGTATGGTTAGTATCAGGTGATGCAGAGGTCACCGTGTACTTCAGATATATACAAACCACGTTTTTGTAGGTTTAATGGTCTGTATGAAGCACACGAATGAATATTTTATCACAGCACATTAAACCACCTTCTGGATTTAGGAGTTAAAACATTAGACATGTTATTGTGGAGCCTGCTAAAGCAATGAACCCACTTATACACAATGGGTTGTTGACATTTATATCAGGCCGGAGGGGGATAAAATAAATGTGTAATGTAAACTTAGAAGGCACTATTGTCTTTATATGTAAATTTGTTTAAAAAAAAATGCATGTCAAGGCTTTTGGAGGGTTGGGGCAGGTTAGACTGAAAAATAAAGTACAAACAATTGTAATTATAATTATGTCTTTTTTTTTTTTACAAAAAAGGAAAGAGTTAAGGGGGATGCTGAATGAATGCTTTAGCTATGCCGTCATGTTACTGGCCTCAAAAACACATGTATGTACAGAAAGCGGAAGGCTTTGATGTTACTAATCATCCCTAGAGTCGTTGGGTTTAAGCCGCAGCAAATGATCTGTGGTCTCTCATTAGCAAAAAAATTCATTAATACATTAGTGGAGTGGAACATATTGGCTCCGAGAACATGTTTTCATAGAAAGTATTTCATTTTAGAGAGTTTAATTTCTTTACGTTATGTTTATATAAAGCAGTGTTGCATATGAAACACTTGCATACAGCTGTGTAGATAATAATAGTTGCATCACATTTTCAAAATGCACTGTTTTAGGACTCTATTTTAACGATCTAGGCACAAAGTCTAAAGCGCATGGGGCAAAAGCATTAAGGATGGAAAAATACGTTTTGCGCCCTGGTGCATGGTCTAGCATGGCTGCGCTTATTCTCTTAATGAGATATGGCTGTGTTTTGAGCATAAAGTGCATTAAACCAATCTCATCTAATATTCCCTTTAAGAGTCAGTTGCGTCGCGCCATGGTGCATTTGCTATTTACATGGCGGACTTTGTAAGTGGAAAACCTGAAAGCTTCACTAGCGAGAAAACAGTTAAACAGACTGTCTGCGTGAGGATAAAGAACAAGCATCCTCCATTCAGCCTCTTTACTTTACTTTTACTCTTTACTCCTTTACTTTCGTGGATAAGGATACGGTGCTATACGCACTCCACTGAAGACATCTATTAGCCTACATATTTAATTTCGTTAAGCGCGAAGACTTGTTTCAAAACTATTTTTAATTTTAGTTCTAATTTCCAGCAAATGAATAAATGAAGAGTAATAATGAACTGTGGTCAAAAAACTGAATTATATCTAAACACACATCCTGTTCTAATGCCCCATATGGTGATGCAGACGTCTCTAAAACCTGACAGGTGGACAAATCTAAACTAGTTTTTAATAAAACAAATATAAATATGCATATAATAAATAATACTGCTAATAATAATAACATTATACAAATGCAAATTGTCATGAATAAACTGAAAAAAGCCCCCCGAGGTGAAGAAGGCATGGAAGTAGGGGGTTTTATATTTATGTAGAAAATAATAATTTTGTAACATTTTAATCCTTAATTTTTTTTCATTTGTAAAGATATTTGTGTATTGCTGTACATCCTTTAAGTATTAAGCAACGTGTAAGCGTTTGGACCTGCATAGGCGCTTAACTAACGTGCTCTGCGCTGGACTTTAGGTCAGGTTTTAGTTAGTCAGTGACGCAGACTATTTCAGTTCTCAAAACAGCAATGCGCCAGCAATGTACCCAAACACATCTCCTTTAGACTGGAGCACCATGAGTCCATAAAGTGGCACAAATGGATTTGCTATTGAAACAATGTGGCGCAAAACATGAAAACTAGGGTTGCGCTGGTCTGAAAATAGCAACAAATCGCGCCAAACTTGCGTCTTATTGCGCTGGGTGTATAGTAGGGCCCTTAGTGTTTTAGATTTACTAGAGCAACATTTCATTTTGATTTATAATGTAGGGCTAAATATAAGCAACTGCATTCCCAAGTTCTGCAAACAGGGGCCCAGTACAGGTCTTCGCAGGCCATTGAACATGTCGAATATTTATATTATATGAAAGGGGGCCAGTTGAAGTGTTTCAGAGCTAAAACCTCATACATCTGCTCTGTTGGTTGTGTATGACATATGATGTGCCACATCGCTCTGGTGGGGGAGGGGTGACATTTCAGGCTCCTGGTTTGTATATAGTATAAACTTGCTCACTGTCAGTTTGTTAAACTCCTCAAATGTTTTTTTTTCATCTGTAGACCTGTGATGTTTTTAAAATCCTATGGAAAGTTTTAGGATTAAAAATTGAAGTAATTATTTGAAATCAAAGTATGTAAAAGCCACACTCCACTTTTGGAATTATATTGGTATAATAAATATAGGCTTAGATTTTAATTTGAGTTTTATATACCAGAACACTTATTTCAATCTGATGTTTTTTTATCTATTTATCAATACAAGTTTTATGTCATTCTTATTTTATTGATATATTGAGTGATGATAGATCATTACTTCACCAATATTTTGAGATGTTATTTTAAACATTACAGATAAAATAGTGTTTCGGGATATTGTAAAATTTCTCTGTGTGACATAAAGTTACATAAGACAAAATATTCCTTCAGCTAAAAGACAGAACATAGCTTTTATCTTCCGTTTGAGGAAACTGTGGAGTTATCATTGAGTTATCATGAGTTATCATTCATGTGATCACAGCAATCAGAAATTTGTCAATCTGTTAACACCTATTAAAAGAAAAGTGCCAACTTGGTCAGAACTGCTGCTCCCTTATCAACTGAACCATGTGATGCAGCCATAGCTGCAATGACACTTTCTGACCCACTTCTTCATTTTTGCAACCGTTATTTATAATTACCGTTATCATGGTTTCACATGACTGGAATGCTTGTCAACGTAAATGTTGAAAAACATATCACAGTGGTTTCTCACCTTATCCTCAGAGATGTTACATGCTGTAAGGACTCTGACATGATGACCACAGGCTGAAGTGTTTCTCTCACTCATACAGACACTTCTTTTTATTTTATTTGCAACAAAAAAAGATCATTTCCAGTTTGAATTCACATTTCATGCCTGAAACGGGAAAATAGATCAAGTATTTTAATGTAGGCTTGTTAAAGAGTCTTTATTAGGCTTAACGAGTGTCTAAAGCCGGTTGCTTTGTTTTGTTCTTGTTTTTTTTTATAATTTTGAATATGCACAGAAAACACTGAAAGTTGAAAGATCGAAACCATGTTTTAACATTTTCAATATTCCTGGAAAGGCATTAACACAAGCTCTGCATTTTCCGCATTTGTCCAGACATCACATGCTTTTCATTTAGCGTTAACCTTTTTCTTTTGTCCCAACACATTCATTCAGGACAGGAAGCATTTCAGGGGGGACAGAATTAACAGAATGAGCACATTAAGCTCTGCCTGCATTCTTTACAGGCAGCTAGCGTGAAGCCAAATCACAATATCAAATGCTTAATTGTTGATTCTCTGACACTTATTAACATTTTAATTTGGCCAGGGTGTTCTGTGTGCCTGCTCAGGTTAGTCATTCAGAGGAACTGGCTATAATTTAGCATGTGACTTAGGCTCCAGTTGGCCAAGTCTTGTGATTATTTGTGAAAATCTATGTCCTTTAGGCCTTTTCGATATCATAATTGAAAATCTGAATGAATGTTTAACAGCGTAGTTGCTTTTATAATGGAGTTATTTTAGCTTTGTCAGTAAAGCTAATGAACTAGAATTGGAGAGAATGTTGATTGAGATGATTGGCCCTTTCTTATGTAAGTTTTACATTTTTTGTTTTTTTAGACACCTGTAGTTTACTATTTTCATGATCCTACCACTAGTAGGATATTTAACAGTAATTGATTTGGCGCCAATGGGGTAGTAGTTAGTGCACTCCGATGCTCACGGCGACCCAAGTTCGATTCCTGCCCTGAGGTCTTATGCTGATCCTTCGCTCCCCATGCTTTCCTGTCAACACTCTCCTCTGTCCTATCCATTAAAGGTGAAAACCCAGAACAAGTAATTATTTAAAAAAAAACAGTGAATGATAACCCTTTTAAAACAGACTTGAAATCGAGGTAATTAATATATCCTATATACTTTTGCTGATCCTTTTCGTTCACAGTAATTGAACATATATTTAAACTATTTGGTAATGGTCGAGTTTCTTAAAAAAACAACCACATTTCCTGTGGTGCTGTACAATGTATAATCATATTACTTCATTGCATTTAATGTCATGAATTCGCAATGCTTCATGGGATTGTACAGCATTAAAGGATATTTAATTATTCAAAGTTTGTTTTATTAAATAATTAATTTAGTGATTTATTGAATAAATGAAAGTGGTGAATTGAATAAATGAAACTGGCCTTAGTGTATGAGTGTGTGTCAATGAGAAAGTGTATGGGTGATTCCCAGCACTGGGGGTTCACGAGTTTACTCTCAGTGCTGGGTTGCGGCTGGAAGGGCATCAGCTGCATAAAACATGCCAGAGTTATTGGTGGTTCATTCCACTGTGGAAACCCCTGATAAATCAGAGACTGTGCCGAAGGAGAGTGAGTGACTGAATCTCTGTGTCCATCTCTGCCTCAACTCCAGCCAATGCTGGGAAGCAGGTTTAAATTTAGCAATTGATTACGTGACACACTAAACATCAAATCACACCGGTGTGATTTACGCATACGCATACTTCCCTCTCAGTGTGTTCTGAAACAACTGTCAGCCATCAGCAGCATTTTTAATTTTTCACATAACTTTGTGGGGCCCACAATATTTTATTATTTAAAGATCTGAACAAAGTCTTAAGAACAGAGCCTCTGTTAATAAAAAAGCTAAATATTTATTCTACTGACCTCTTCACATACAAGCAGGAGCCGCCATTGGAATCTTGATGGCTTGAGACTTCCGGTCTCATTCACTTCCTTGGACTTTTACACAAAAAACGGCTAGTTTTGCTGCTTGATGTTGGACACTGATATTTTCTTATTATATTATTCTACTTTTTATGTATAGTCATGAACATACTTGTTTGTTGAGAAAGTAGTTTGACCGTTTTCTACCATTTATTATTTTTAGTCATTTCTCCCATAGGCAAGTTCTAAAAACTAGTTGTAAAAAACGAGCGCACTTCTGCATTGTAAAATAATGTCAATAGCTTCATGTTTAAACTTTTTTGTCGACACTTGAATGTGGGTCAATTTCGTTAATCAATGTTTTGAACAAAAATCTGAGGAAAAACATTTTATTAAGACTAAGTTGATATTTAAGTTGACATCAGCCTTGCCAAAGCTTGATCAGTCATGGTCTACTTTGACATTTCATAATGTTTGATGATTGCGCTAGCTTACATGTGCATAAGCAATGGTTCTATTACTTGTTTTTTAATGTAATGATATTGATCCATAACAGCACCTTCTATCACATAACAGTGAAAATATGGATTGAAAGAAAATTCTGTCAATGGCAGGAATCGTTGTGTTATAAATGACAAAAAATTCTGTCAATGGTGGGGAAAGCGTTAAGCAAAACTGAAATATGGAGCAGCTTCCATGCAAACTGGGGCCAAAAGGCCTCATTGTTTGGACCATTGAGTGCTCTTGCTGACGTTGCATTTGCACTGTTCTCTGGATATGTGGCCCCGTTCTGCCATTCGTGTTGTATTGCAACGATTAAACATTTGCCTGCTTCGGCATGCGTAATTGACCTGAGCTAGGAAGCGCACTGTAATGTCTCTCAACAAAACAGAATATTTAGCATGTTAGCATCGCAAACTTTGTTTTTTTTTTACAAATTACAGATGCGGTGGAAGATTAACAGAGAATTTGAATTTATTACCTGACCCCACAATAAAGTGTGAAGTTAAATAGGAAGGGAATCGGGGTTTGCTTGTAACGATCACACCTGTTTTTGCTGCTAGCGGGGCTCTGGGTATTAGCTCTATTTTTAATGACAGTGCTGGACATTCCAGTTTTCATGTGGGGATAATTAGAGACATGGCCTTGGGCTTGGAGGGTAAACATCACACAATTACAACAGGATGGAGGAGGGGCCCCAGTCACTGGACGAAAGAAATGATGAGGGACAGAAAACGCTTAATGACGGGATGGTGTGGGAAAAGATTCGAGATCCTATGAACTCACGGCACTGCTAACTGCCAAACTCCAAAATGAAAGCCCATGTTTTTGTCCAGACACACAGAGTCCGTGTGTGTCAGAACAGAACTGAATGTTCTGTCGTGTTCCCCATAGATGTAGCAGTGATGTTCTTATCAGCTACAGGATCTGGGTTTTTTTTTTTAAATGTGCTGTGTAGCAAAATTACACACAGCCATTCTCTGCATTGTTTTCAGATGGTGTCACTGAACACAGGGCTGGGCGTGGCCTGTTCGTGTCAGCCGATCATACGCTTCCTTTTCAACTCCATTGATTGTCATGCATTTGCTTTATGCTGTTAGTCTTTGGAATCAGAAGAATGGTGTAAATATGATTACGTGGTTGAAGGCAATGTTTGATTGTTGGTTTGAGAGTGAAAGGAAAGCCAATCACATTTTAGTGTCATTGCAATTCTTTATTACAGCAGGAAGGGAACACTTGTCAGAGATTTAAGTAAATGCTATGTCCAAAATAATAAAAATTGTGTCCAAGGCATCAGTTACTGTTGGTGTGGTCTGAGGGAAATAGGGGGAAATGTTATGGGCACCATAGTTATTATCTATCAGTAAAATAGGGTATCCGCGGGGTCTTAAAGATTTAAAATGGCTTAAATTTAAAAAGAAAAGATTTTAGGCCTTAAAAAGTCTAAAATTCACTGAAATATTGGATTGTGGGGCTTTAATAATCTTAAACAGGTCTTATTTTTCCTATGTCCAGATAAAACTACGATATAGAGCCGACACCCAGTCACCAGTGATCCATCTCAAAAAAAAATTTTATTAGGTTTTTTATTAGAATTCACTATTTACAACAGCTGTTAGACATTTTACTACAAATTCTGCAAATTATAAATAAATAAATTCCCTAATCAGGGAAAGAAAGCTAAAGCAACACATCCCTTTACATCAGGAGTGCCCAAACTACTTCGTATGAAGGGTCAAAAACCAAATATCATTGAGAGCTGTGGGCCAAGATACACATACCAAACTAAACTACAAAACATAATCACATATATAACACAGTGAAGTTCAATGCTGAATTCACTAGTCAAGCAGAATCGGCCTTCATTCACCAAAGTCTCTGTCGTATGTACATTTTAAACAAAGTCTGATTAACTTAACACCATTTAAATTGAAATATTTAATTTCAGATAGCTTTTTTGTAGCTTAACAATAATATAAACAAATAAAAAGTTACATTAAATTTGAAATTACAATCTATAAATCATTCTCAGATGTGATGGTGGGCCAATTCAAAGGTTAACCTGGGCCAACTTTTGCCCACAGCCCCTAGTTTGGACATCTCTGCTTTACATGATCTTCCATTAATAAAAAAATATTTACAGAACTAGCTGGCCTATTAGAAAAAAACCCTCAATGTTTAGACCTGTATAAGTCTAAAATTTTATTCATAATGGTCTTAAAAGGGTCTTAAAAAGTTCAGTTTTGACTTGAAGAAACCTGCAGCAACACTGTAAAAGTTGAAAACCAATGTAATAGTAAGAAGCAATGCCTGTTAAGATTGTAGCTAATTTTATTTTCTATTTTTACTAAAGATAAAATAATTAAGAGCACGAATTGTTTGAATAAGTGTAATATGTGAGGGAATTAGTTTCGTAGTTCAGTAAAGGTTACATTAGTAAAAAATAGAATTTAGTATGTGTGTTTTCTTTTCTACTTTATCTATACTGTATGTATCTTTAATTACTTTTGTAGTTCAGTAAGAGTCACATTAGGAGAAATAGAAATAGAATTTTCACATTCTATTCTCCTTTATTTTTTACATTTATTTTTATTGTATGCCCACATTCACAAAATATTAACATCAAAACGTATAAATGTGTTACAGAGAGTGTACAGTCTTGAAAATGGAAAGTAACAAAGGAATTAATATATATAAAAAAAACATAAATAGGTAAAAAATAAAGTACAATCACACCATTTTAGAGCAGTCTTTAAGTGTAGGTTATTCTATTCTCCTTTATAAAAAGTTTTATTTGCAGTGCTCAACATATGTAAGTACACCCCTCAGCAATCTCTCTTTTAAATTCATATTTTAATAGGAAGCTATACAATTTTATATTTGTGCATATACAGTTGATGTCAGAATTTAGATTTTTTTTTTCTTGTTTTTTAAATATTTGCCAAATTATGTTTAACAGAGCAAGGAAATTTTCACAGCATGTCTGATAATATTTTTTCTTCTAGAGAAAGTCTTAGTTGTTTTATTTCGGCTAGAATAAAAGCAGTTTAAATTTTTTTATTAACCATTTTAAGGTCAAAATGATTAGTCCCTTTAAGCTATATTTTTTTCGACTGTCTACAGAACAAACCATCGTTATAAAAGCTGTATAGAAGTGTCTTGAAAAATATCTAGTAAAATATTATTTACTGTCATCATGGCAAAGATAAAATCAATCAGTTATTAGAAATGAGTTATTAATACTATTATGTTTAGAAATGTGTTGAAAAAAAATCTGCTCTCTGTTGAACGGAAATTGGGGAAAAAATAAACAGGGGGGCTAATAACTGACTTCAACTGTACATTAGATTAGTAAGTACTGAAGCCAAATCTGGAGCTAATCTAACAAAATAACTTAAGCTAACGGTGCAAAAACTAGTACAGCCAAATTTTTATGTTATAGAAAAATATTCCAATTAACAAGCTATTAGCCATGAGTTTTAGCTCAATAAACGCTTTTTAAGTTGTCTGTTTATTAATAACTGGATTAGGGATATTAAATAAGATCTTAAAGAATATGTACATTATAGGTAATAGTAAACAGCCTAAATAGTTTTAGTAAATAGTTTCCCAATACTGGGTTGCGGCTGGAAGGGCATCTGCTGTGTAAAACCTAGGCTAGAATAGATGGTGGTTTATTCCGCTATGGCGACCTCTGAAATAGAGATTAAGCCGAAGAAATATGAATTAATAAACAGCCAATATCTTAATAATAAGCAAGTAATAATAAGCCACTATTTAATAGTGAGAATTGTTACTTAAACTAAAGAGTTACCAAAAAACATTATTAAGCCGCTAAAATGATTGAAGATTTGACAGAAGCAAATACATTTAGTTAATTTTGAACATACTGCAGCTTTAGATAAAAAGACTTCTCCAGATGCAGACTGTAAGACTCCTTGCATCCTCATTACGGTTTATAGTATAAATCATCTCTGACCCTTGTCTTGGCTCAAACACAGGTGAAGGCCAGAGATGCAGCTTCCTCTCATGTCATGTCTGCATTAGAGATCAGGACTCTCCCCCATGGCACACACACACAAACCTCAAGCCCTTTATTCCCCATGAAGACCTTGAAGATCATGAGGGCAGCAGATGTCATTATTATCACTACAGAGCCGTGTCTTTTCCCATCACCTCGCCCTCGTCTCTCACAAGCACTTTATTGTACAAGGCTGTGCAGAGTCCATTTTTCCATAAATTAATGATTGGAGGAGGCGATCGATATATCAATTGTACAGTCTTTATGTCAGCAGCATCTCTGTGCGGGTCATCGCTACAGCATAATGATGCAATTATTGATTAGCGTTTAAAGGCTAATCCATATGATGAATTTTCTCATGACTTTGCATCCGTAGGCTCGTGCTCTGTTTTCTAGTTTGTTTTCCTTTTTGTGGACATGACTTTTATTTTGTAGACTTGGCAAATGCTAGGGATGTAACGATTCACCTGACTCACGATTTGATATGAATTACGATACTAATCTCACGATTTACGATTTAGTCATGATTTTTTTATGAATTTATTTTAAAGGAATTTAAGGTTGTTGTTTTTTTAAATGCTGCACCATTTTTTTGCTAAATAATATATTTTCTGCCATAACTAAACTGCTATTTTAAAAACAAATAAATTCCCCAAAATAATATTATAATAATAATACAAACTTAAGAAGACTATAACTAATATAAACAAACTAAAACTGTGGCTGTGCTGGGATTTTACATTTCTAAAAAGAAATATCAGCATATCTATGTGTTCTGGCATAAGCTGAGGTCTTTGCACATTTACAATGTCCCCTGCTGATGAAAAACTCTTTAACTGGGGACTGAGATGGCTGGTGTGAGCAGTGTGTACAGAGGTGGTCAGTAGGCCCTCTGCCCCAGGAGACTGGCCACTGACATAAAAAAAAACTGATTATAAAATGACTAATTATATAGTATAAATAATTGTGAATAATTAATATTACTTGTATAATTAATTAGTATAAGTATCAATGAGATACACTTAAGAAGAGATAGTCTTGAACATTTTAAAATATTTAAAATAATAAGCTAATAAATAAAATATGCATAAACTAATTTAAAAAGGGGAGGGTACAAATAATCTAATACCTGCTTCTGTAACAGAACAACTTTCGCTGTCAGTCTGAAAAACATCTTTATAGGGCTGGGCGATTTTTACAAAAATCTAAATCTTGATTAATTGAACAGTTTAACTCGATTACGATTAATGAACGATAATTTTATTTTATTTTTTTGTTTTTAATTTTTTGCCCTCATAGTTCATCGACAAGTTTTGTAGACAAAAAAAGGATTACAGAAAAAAGATTCCAGTTACAAGTGAGAGATTTATTTATTTATTTTTCCTCTTTATTTTTATGCCAAGTACAAATTACATTGTTTATACAGAGATTATATATATATATATATATATATATATATATATATATATATATATATATATATATATATATATATATATATAAACCCACTTCAACAAACCCTAAATACACTGCCTAAAGAAAAATAGTAAAAACAAAAAGTAGTAACAAAAGCAATAAAAATAGGAAAAAAAAATTCAATTAAAAAAAAATAAATAAATAAAATAATAATAAATACATGAATAAGAGTGACAACAGTAATGGGTGATACGATCAGGGATAATGCTGTGCTATCTTACAATGGTAGGTTAACATAGAAGAAGCTTGAGGTTCTGGACAGAAGGATTACAGACAAAAGATTCCTGTTACAATTGAGAGATTTTTAAATGAAGGGGGCATTACTTGATTTTAAAATAATTGGGAAAAAAACACACACACTATCTACTATCTATGATTATTTATTAAACATCAATGTTGAACAGCTGAAATTAAAACTCACATTGCCTAAAAGGAACAGTCAGAAAAGAACTAGGAGTAATTGAAAAATTGACCTGGAAAAATTTGATTGATTATAGGTTCTGAATGTCGGTTTCGATTACTTTTCGATTAATCGCCCAGCCTTACATCTTCACACTTTCGCTATGAAGACACTGATGCACTGTGTGATCTCCGTAGCACTCGTCAGAGCAAGCGGAGCTGCAAGTCATCCGGTCCACGTGGTTTGACTTATTAATAGTTTTTTAAATGTATAGACGTTTGTGGCAGTAGTTTTCAGTGTGCTGATGGTTTATGTGCATCACATTTGTTGTTCTGTTAGTGTATGTAAACGTCTTTTTGCAGTATTTGCACACAGTTTGTGTTTTGTCTGGCGCACTTCACCGCTGTCATATTACTCTTCCGCCCCACCTCTTGCTCACCCCTGATGTGCAGGTTAAGCAAGTTTGTGTTTGTAAACACAGCACCCCCTCTGTTCAAAAAATGTGTCACGATTCGTTCAACGATTTGATTCGATTGATTTGATTCGAACTGGCTCACGGTGAATCGTTACATCCCTAGTAAATGTGGTTTTCAAAAATTGTTTGTTATTATAGACTTATTATAGCTAACCAAAAAAACATCTCTGTTGCGTGAAATTAATTTGAACGTTCTTTAAACTGCTGATGACATTCTATCTGAATTAAAAATGTTTAAAATGTCAAAAAGGTGCCACGTTTATATACCTTTGTTAAAAACACAAAAACTGATTCAAACTCTTAAGAAAACAGCACATCAGCACCACAAAAGTTGACTAATATTTATGACATTAAAAACTATGACTCACTTATCTGTAGTTGTAATTATTGTCTTTTTAAAAAGCACTTAACTGTATTCAGTTGTGCAATGACTCATTCTTTTTTCTTTTTTTTCCTGTTTGTCATTGTGTTATCTTTTCAGTGTAGTCCCAACCTGTGATTTGTAATTTATCACCAGACTGCCTGATGTGTTATGAGCCATTTCATCTGAAAGCATGACTCCTATCAGCATTTCTTTTACATGTAAAGAAAATATTTGGGAGTGGACGACATCCATCAAACACACGCCCAACGCATTTGTCACATGAATTGTGTTCAAAAGGTTCTCCTTTGAGCCCATTTGTGGGGACAGATTGAATAATTGAATAAAATGCTGCATAAAGAGTTGGATTAAATACCTAGAAGCCTGCTTATCTATCAAGATTAGATGTCCCATTTTTTATTGGTAATGGGAGACAGGTTGAATGCTATGTTGTAAAACCTGGTTTCATAAGAGCTTCGCGTGGGTCGTAATTAATTCTAAGGGAGCGGCGAGAAATGACGTGAAAGAAATCTGTTTTGTTAGTAATTAAGACTGGGAACATCAGACAGGATATCTCTCAGAATACTAAATTGATGACGATGATAAGCTGATTTCCTCAAATGATTTTGTGTATGACTGAATCTGTATTTTACGCAACCAGAGGGCATGTGGTTTGAAGAAACTACGATGAAGCGAAGCTTATAATATTAGGGCTGAGTCATAGCATGACAACTGAAGGCGAAATATGAAAAGAACGAACGAGTGGGAGAGATAGGTAGTCTTTGCTAACCTTTAACCTTTCCAGACATAGTCATTGACAAACCCTTTTCATACTTGTGCACGCAAGCACAAAAGCTATTTAATACCTGTTACTTGTTTTAATATTCCAGTTGTTCTGTATTAAGGATATATTAAATACACTGTACAGAAAGTGGAAACTCAGTAAACAATAACTAATGGTGTGTTCACAATAGACATAGGACCATAACCGTTTTCAAGTTTACCGCAGTTTGGAAAAGTTAAGGTTTTAAAACTGCCAAAAAGTTCTGCTATACCGTTCTAAGATATATGTAAGATTTTTTTTTTACTTTTTTTTCATCCAGCAGAAAAGATCTCCAAAGATGCCGTTTGAAACTGTAAAGAAATCTGTGTTTTTGAAACGAATGAAGAGAGCCGAAGTCAATGATTCATTTGAATAATTTAGCCTAACATGTTTACTGCTACAAAATATTATAAATGTCTCTTAAAATAAACTATATTGTGTTCAAATGGGAAAAAAACTTTAGGTTTTATCCAGACATTTAAAAAGAATATATTTTAGAGTAATCACAATACCATGAGACCGTGATTTTTTTATCCAAGGTTATCATACCGTCAGAATCTTATACTGGCCCATGCCTAGTTCACAGTTGGAGTTTTGGTTAGATTAAAACAAACTCTTGAGTGTTTGCTCTGTTAGTGTAGTTCATTTGGTTAAATGTGAACTCATCAGACCTTACATTTTAACTCTTTCCATATGAAAGAGGTCCCCACAAACTCAATTTCGAGAATAATAATGGTTTTAATTAGGGCTGGGCGATTAATCAAAAAGTAATTAAAATCGGCATTCAGAACCTATAATCAATCAAATTTTTCCAGGATTTTTTGAATTACTTTCCCTACGTGACCCCACTCTGTTAAAGACTGTGGCTGATTTCTACTTCTGCGGCTACTTTGCAGCCACATCTGATCTCAGGTGAAGTAGAACGATGGACCCATTCTTGAGCCTTACTTTGCACTTCACAGACGATGATTGAAAGCTGCGCCAGAGATGCCTTGAGATGGCATATTTTCTATGACATTAAAATGATTATTTACATTAAAATATTTGTTTACAGAAGATTCAAGAAATGCACTGTTTAAAATATCACTTACAGGACATACAAGAGTTATCTTATTTAGAAGAGGTTCTGCTTATTTTCTACTTTTAATAAGAAAAACACTGAAAATAATGAATTTGGTTTCCAAAAGTGCAAGTTATTAATTTTCGCTTTTTTAAAAGAAAAAAGGGACTGTTGTTTTTTTTGGTAGTGTGTGTTTTAATTTCAGTTGTTTAACGTGGATGTTCAATAAATAATCATAGATAGTAGATAGTGTGTGTTTCCTTCAATTATTTTAAAATTAAGTAATGCAACCTTCATTCAAAAATCTCTCACTTGTAATATGTGAGAATATATACTGTACAAAACCTGTCAGTGAACTATTTAACTATGAGGGCAAAACAATTTTAATAAAATAAATAAATTAAATAATCGTTCAGTAATCATTATTGAGTTGAAATGTTCAATTAATCGAGATTGTCATTTTAGGCCAAATCGCCCAGCCCTAGTTTTAATTTTAGCCTCTCATTTCTCTTTTATCTGTTGAATGTTAACAGGTCAATGACAGGAGCAATTGGTATGCTTTTTGGTGATGGCTCCATCTTGTAATTCTTTTTAAAAGATTCAATTGGTACCTGTGTGTTTTATTTCGTTTTTTCCAAATCCTATTGTTTTGTAAGAAAATGTCTCATTTACATACATATAAAACAATCAGTCCTAGGGAATACGAAGTCATTTGTTTAAATGATTTAACTGGATCATTAGGGCAGTTCTGATGCAAATAGCATTAAGATCTTTTATAAGCATACATGATGAGTCATCACAATTTCTGGCCTTCCTTTAGCAATAAGCCAAGTTCTGATTATCTGACAATATTCTTATTAAGTGCATGTAATTTAATAAACTTTTATGAATCCAAAATTAAGCTCTTCCTCAGAAGCACTTATTTTTATCAGTCCCATAACTTATAAATGATTCATGTTTTCAGAAGGACTGATAAAAAAAGTTGTGAGCATAGAGCCAGCCAATCAGATTAGAGCTTGCCAATGCTCATGCGGCCTTTTCAGTTTGTACATAATGTGACAGAAGCTTCAGATGAATCAGATGATTACAGAAACAACACAGTGTACCCTCCACTCCCAATAGCACATCGTTACTTCTTTAGATTCTCGATTTGCACAACTTTGTGAATTCAAACCCCCCCCCCAAACCTCCCACCCCACACACACAATTTCATAAGCTCATTTTATTGATTTATATAGTTAATCTGTAATCAAGAATGTGCTATACATTCAAATTTTATTCTGTATAATAAATCTTTATCAGTTGCTCCTTGGTCATCACTAGCAAGTTTATGGCCCTATCGCTTCTAACAGTTTTAAGAAAAAGCCAACAATCTCCTCTATATGATACTGTATGCATAAGCTGATAAATATATGATGCAGCATCTGTCAGTTTGGACCTTACTCTATACATCCTCTCAAAGGTCAGATTTGGAAACAGACTAGAAGCTACTAACTGTAATCCCGGACCAGCGTCCTGCTAAGACACATCTTTGATGGATGTGCAGTATGCATGCTTTCACATTAAATTATTGATGGAAAACAAACGCACATGCAGAAACCGTCCTGGGCCCGCGATGTATAATTCATAGGACTCTACTTGAGTGACTATGAAGATTTGCTGTGTTTTTCACTTGTAATTAAAGAGGGAAATGTGAGTGCTGAGCAGTTTTCAGCCTAATCCCTTAATTGCACTATGGGGGTTAGCCATTAAAGTGTCTTAAATTCTGTCAAACAACCCGCATTCCCTTTTTTTCTTTCTCTTAGCCGTGCATGAATGAGGTCAGTCTGTGGCTCTGGCGAACTGAAATTCATTCATGCCGAAGGTACAATTATCAGAAGCAGATGTCAGGATATAACAAAAAATGTCTTACACAGTTGCCAGTTTACATTCAATACTTTCAATAAAAGGTCATTCAGAGCTTATTTTGCAATCTTCTAGTCCTCAGATCACATGGTAAACACAATGGTGAAGGACGGTTGGTGGACCATCCCCACATTCTCCATTGTGGCGCGTCACCATCCACATGAAAAGCAGAAGCTGCGGTTTCTGAACCTGAATTGCATGATATGAGGGCTACTGACCCAATCTGCACATGTGAAAATGTAAACTGAACAGAATAGGGAGGGATCTCTTTCGACTGTAAATTATAGACGGATAGTTGGATGTCAATCTTGACTTTGATCCACACATGCTAGAAAACTGTGAAGGCAGGAGAAAGTGGTTTTCAGGTTGACGGCAGGCAGCTTCTCTAAATCATGAGAGTCTTTAAATGACAAAAGAGTGCCTGAACCTAGTGGGAATGTTTCTGGTGGTCAAGATTAATGTGTGAGAGAACAGCAGACAGCTCTGTGCAGAAGTCATCCCTTGGGAATGTAGCTGGTATTCAGGATTTGGTTTGATTTATTTAGGATAAAGTAATGGACATATTCACATATCAGCGGTAATATTCGTCCATCCAGTATTTCATATCAGGTTAAAGCTAATGGGAAATAAATTTATTTAAATACTGTTTAGTTTTTTGTAAATTTTTAACTCTTTATTTTCATTTACATTGAAAAAACCTACACACACACAGTACCGCCTACAAGGAGAGGGACCATATATCAAAGTTCTCTTGGAAGCACTCGATCACAGTGAATTTCACTACAAAAAGGACTTCCCACCCAACTAATATTGATCAAAATGTTTGTGGACGATTTATATAAAATAAAATAAAAGGCACATTGTACATGAATAACATTTACAATCATAATGGAACTGGCTGAGACGCAAATTAAAAATGAAAGCAAGGTATACATGAACAATGAGACCAAAAGAGACATTATAAAATAATTTGAAATTAAAAATTAAATAAAATAAATTTGAGCATGTTATTTAGAGTAATGGTATTATTTTATCAGTCTGCTGTGACGTCTTCTGATAATGCAGAGACTAATTCATTCATTTTCTTTTTGGCTTAGTCCCTTTATTAATCCGGGGTCACCACAGCCTCGGTCAAGCCACAACCCATCTCTGGGAAACACCCATACACACTCACTCCCTCAAACTCATACACTACGGACAATTTAACCTACCCAATTCACCTGTACCGCATGTCTTTGGACTGTGGGGGAAACCAGAGCACCCGGAGGAAACCCACGCGAATGCAGGGAGAACATGCAAACTAAAAAAGTTTTATTAAATCACAGAACAATAATTAACATTAATGTTAAGGGAGGACTGTATTTGATCAATAATAGCTACTGAAAATGTGGTTTAGCTCTTGCAGTCATTAGAAAAGTAGCTTAGAAAAACATTGTCAACATTTTGTCATGCTACTAACAAATACTTTAGTAGTTTTTTTAGTCATGTTTTGGTGTACGTACAACCATGTCAAATTAAATATAGATGTGATGACATTATGTATTTCAGTTTAACGGTGCAGTTTTAAGAGATGCAGAAGATATTTATCAACTACAATAATATTTTAAGTTGATGTAATTAAGTATGGCTCTAATTTTGCAAAAAAAAAAAAAAAAGTGGTGGTTTTGAATGTTTTGAACTACTGACAATGGGATTTATGCACACAGACTTTTAATTTCAGTCAGCCAACCTCAGGGCTTCCGGTTAATTGTCATCCCATACAAAATTGCAGCGTTTAAGGTCTGAAACAAAAATCTTCACAGCCTGGCTGAGATGCAATATAAAGTGGGTATCAGACCAAACAAGAAGCACTGCATTAAATTATATTTTTACACACCATGTTTTTAAACTATGGAAATTAATTTTACCCCAGTATTTTTAATGGAATTTCTGTGCTAGCCTGCTGCTAATGACGCCGCCTCCGTTTGAATGGTCTTTCGTCTCTTTGGATGCTTAAGACTATTTATCTCATTATATTTGAATTTTATTACAACATCGATTGAAAATATAGTCACATTAAGCTTCACAGGAAGTTTGTCATTGACTGGAAAACACTAGCTGTGCATATAGCCCATTTATTTATCCATGACAGACCTCGACTTCCCTCGTGCACAAAAGCACACACAGCAAAACGTTGCTCAGTGATATAGTTATCAAACAAATCCCAGAAAAAAAATTTATATCAATTTTTGTCAGTATTGCAGACCGTTAGTTGCGACACACAGATTTTTGTATTCCCACAGCAGTGCCGTACACGGTGACACTGACAATCTGATTTAGTCTGGTCCACGCTCACCACAGAAGGGCCTTTCTCACACCTCCCTCACAGGGCCACACTGCACCGGCCCTGTAAAATAACACTTAGCTCTGCCAGTACACGCTCAACTCACTGCCACTTAATCCAGTCCGTCAGCTCAAGTACCCGGGCAAATCCCATTAGGAGGAACTCCATCAAGGAAAGACAAAGATCAGCTCTTCATATTAGCTTACACATCTCATTATGTCAGCTGAGCTCACTGCAGAGCGGCGCACAGTTGAGGACCAATGTGTGTGTCTGTGCGCGCTTGTGTGTGTGTGTGTGTGTGTGTGTGTGTGTGTGTGTGTGTGTGTGTGTGTGTGTGTGTGTGTGTGTGTGTGAAGGAATGGAAGCAGCACTGGCAGTCGGCCAGTTTGGACTAGTGCCAACGTGACCAGTCGTGTTGTTCTCTAATTAACTCCTGCTCCCTTGCGCCTGAGCTTCTCACACACACTCATATTCAAACACACACAGACACATTAAGCCCAGCAGTTTCCCAGGAGCTCCGGGACACAGTGCACACGCGCACAGACACACTTGTACAGCTATCTTTATGGGGACTTCCCATAGACGTCATGATTTTTATACTGTACAGACTGAATATTCTGTACCCCAACCCTCCCTTTCTCCATTCTTACATTTTCAAAGTACTTCATTCTGTGTGATTTATGAGCTGTTTCCCCATGAGGACTAAATGTCAAACTTTACTAGTATTGCTATTCTTGTGGGGACATAGGGTCGTTCTGTAGGAATACAAGGCACACGTTTGCACACACACACTGTCAGCACTACACACAATGAGGAGCCTCTTGTGATCGATCCTGTTGTCATGGGTTTTATTTTTTCACAGTAGTGATGCTTGGTTAATTAGCAGTTTGTTAGCACAGGTGGTGAGGGCTATCTTTGGAATTATTTGTTTATCCAATTTTTTGTTTTGATTTATAAATATTAATATATTGATATATTATGATATATTAAATATATCATGTAATTATATTATGAATATTATTCCATACTTCTTTTATATTAAATATAAAATCTCTATAAATCATATAAAAATAAAAAATTCTGTTTATTTTATTATTTATCTATTTTTTTTTTTAAAGAAACGAATTCTGTGCTTCTAGGCATATTTCAACTGTACATGAGGGAAAATATCATTATCACTAAATAAACCCAGACAGAGTGGTCAGATCATTGTGAAGAGGTTTATTTCGCTATAATGATCAAATTACTTTATACGATCTTGCTTTTGGTGCAGTTGTTTACCAAATGAATGAATAAATGGATGTGAGATATCGATTTTTATTTGAAGTATTTTATAATGTGGGAATAAAGAGACTGCAGAGTGCTTTGCGAGCAATGAAACTTGGCCAGTGTAGGAAGTTATTTGTCAGGGTAAGACAGCCAATTACACAGTTTAGCATGAAACTTCTCAATACGCAGGCCACACAAGATGACTTAAAATGATGGAAAGTAAAGACAAACCAAGCACTGAAAAGAGCTAAAACATACAATAAAGAACGAAAATTAGCTCAAATCAAGATGTTTTAATTTGCCTCAACAACTTCTTTAGACATAGAAAGTCTGACTGTCTTAAACTATATATATATATATATATATATATATATATATATATATATATATATATATTGAATATATATATATATATATATATATATATATATATATATATATATATATATATATATATATATATATATATATATATATATTGAATATATATATATATATATATATATATATATATATATATATATATATATATATATATATATATTGAATATATATATATATATATATATATATATATATTCAATTCAATTCACCTTTATTTGTATGGCGCTTATACAATGTAGATTGTGTCAAAGCAGCTTCACATAAAAGGTCACAGTAAATAGGAACAGTGTAGTGTTTAACAGTTTGTAGTGTTTAAGTTCAGTTCAGTTGAGCTCAGTTCAGTGTGGTTTAAAAATCACTACTGAGAGTCCAAATACTGAAGAGCAAATCCAACGATGCACAGCTCTACAGATCCCAAACCATGCAAGCCAGTGGCGACAGCGGAGAGGGAAAAAAAACTTCACTAAAGGCGGAAGTGAAGAAAAAAAACCTTGAGAGAAACCAGGCTCAGTTGGGCACGACCATTTTAATTTCTCCGCTGGCCAAACGTCTTGTGCAGAGCTGCAGTCTCAGTGGCGGAGGCTGGAAGCTGGCCTCAGCGAAGACTCGTCTGTCTCTGGAGCGTCACAGGAATCAGTCTCATGTTCTCCACTCTTCCAGAATTATTAGACCCCCTGTTCATTTTTTCCCCAATTACTGATTTTTTAAACACATTTCTAAACATAATAGTTTTAATAACTCATCTCTAATAACTGATTTATTTTATCTTTGCCATGATGACAGTATTAACTAGGCCGTTAGGGTAATTAGACATGTTATTGTATAATGATGGTTTGTTCGGTAGACTATCAAAAAAAAATAGCTTAAAGGGGCTAAAATTAGCTTAAATTTTGATCTTACAATGTTTTTAAAAAAAATTAAAAACTAGCCAAAATAAAAACAAAGAAGACTTTTTCCAGAAGAAAAAATATTATCAGACATACTGTGAGAATTTACTTGCTCTGTTAAACATGATTTGGGGGGCTTTGATAAAATCTAGGGGGAGGGCGCTAAAAATTCTGACTTCAACTGTATGTGCTTCAACTGTATGTATATATATATATATATAAAATTTAATACAAAAAATAATTAACAAATTTAATATGAAACTAAAAATAACACTTAGAGGTTCTATATATTTACTGGTGCTGGACAAAGTGAAACAAAATCGCGATTAATCTCATCCAAAATACAAGGTTGTTTTGACATAATATATACTACCTGATAATAGTCTCGTCGTCGATTCAAGTTGCAAGAGCAACAAATAATAACTTGACTTCTTGTTAATCATTTGGAAAAGTGACAGAAGGCCGATTTTTTTCATCACAAATACTGCAGAAGACCTATTGGGACCACATGAACACAAGATTCTCACAGAAATCAGTCAAGTTTGGTGAAGGAACATCATGGTTTGGGGTTACATTCAGTATGGGGGCGTGAAAGAGATCTGCAGGGTGGATGGCAACATCAACAGCCTGAGGTATCAAGACATTTGTGCTGCCCATTACATTACAAACCACAGGAGAGGGCAAATTCTTCAGCAGGATAGCGCTCCTTCTCATAGTTCAGCCTCCACATCAAAGTTCCTGAAAGCAAAGAAGGCCAAGGTGCTCCAGGATTGGCCATCCCAGTCACCAGACATGAACATTATTGAGCATGTCTGGGGTAAGATGAAGGAGGAGATATTGGAGATGAATCCTAAGAACTCTGGGAGTCCTGCAAGAACGCTTTCTTTGCCTATATATTTATTTATTTATATTTATACATTTGAATATGAAAAAAATGTGTTGTATAGATTTGTTTTTATGTATGTGTACGTATTACATATACATAATAAATATATTTAATACAGTCTTGTGTCAAAACAAGCCTTTATTTTGGATTCGATTAATCTCTATTAATCTTAGCCCAGCACTAATATTTACTGTTATTCCAGTTATTTTACTTTGTCTCAGTTTTTTCTAAATAATAATACCTTGCATTTTTGCCTTTCATCTATGCTGTTTGGCAGACTTTGAATGCACACACCCACGAGTATAACACCGGGAGTGTATTATTTGCAGGGTCACAAAGGTTATGAGGTATAGAAGTAAAAGCATTTCCAAACTTTAAGGTCAACAGTCAGTCCCTCTGTTGAGCCTCCAGGTATTAGTATGACAAGCAGCAGCTCTAGACTGCCTGAAGCTCCACTTTAACTGGGTTCAAAGTCATATCCCTACTCCCCCTCCACCGCCTTTTACAAAAAGTGTGGGGTGTGTGTGTGTGTGTGTGTTTTCAGTCACAAAGAATGTCACCCTGTCACAGGCCCACCTACCTGATTTGAGGATTGTGAAACAATGTCTATAGCATGACTGTTTGTATAAACATGAGAACATTTTTTTTTGTTTTTTTTTCTAGTCCCAGTCAGGGAATCGTTGTCCTTGTTTTGTCAGACCCATCAATGTCATCCAGCCCAAGTCTGGTTTTGTTCTGAAAATGCTGACAAAAATATCTTACTAGAAGTGAAACTTTTCAGTGCTGTGGGAAAATATATTGTATTGTCAAGAGCTCCCTCTACTGAAATCTCTGCGTGATACTGTCTTCAACATGCACACTGTAAACATATTGTCATATATTGAGAGCCTCATAAAAATACAAATGTTTGTGTTTTACAATTGTAACTAACTTATAACATATATATAACTCTTGTAAGTATATTTGAATGCCATATATTGTTTGTTTACAATCCTTTCAAAAATTACTCACATTCTTAGCATATTTCATTTCTTTTTTTTACCTTACACATTAAACCTATAGTTGCTGAAGCTTGAGTGAGGGTGTGATCACATAGTTACAGCACCCTCAAGGGCCTTGACATTAAAAACAGCTGTGTCATTTGAAACTATGACGAACTATTGAGACGCTTCATAATGAACACAAACACACTCGCGCACATAAACAACACATGCTCAGCAACTGAATCAAGAAAGTGTGAATGACTCTAGACTTCTGCGCACAGTGACATTTAAATCAATAAGCAGTTTAATTGAGACTGTTTACTTGGAAAAGAGCTTGGAAAATGTCATAGTTCAGTTTTTATTAGTAGTTTGAATTAGTTTTAAAGCTTTTTGTGTGTGTTTTGTCTTTGGTTTTTTTGTTTGTTTTACTGTTTTGTGTAATTTTTTTTTTTTATTTCTGTGTAGCCTTATTGTTTGTTCTCGATTTCATTTTTTTAAGTTAAACAAAATATTGAAACATTTCCTCGGCAACTAGCAGAGATAAAATAAGTTAGTTTTAGATAGTTTACTTTTTCAGTTAACATACAGCATTTTATATTTCTGTGTAGCCTCATTGTTATTTTATTTATAATTTTTTAGGTTAAACGAATTATTGAACTATTTCTTCGGCAACTAGTAGAGATTAAATAAGTTATGAGTTTAGATATTTTAGATTTTTCAGTTAACAAAAGTTAGAAAAACTGTTTGTTTATAAAATGATTTCAGTGAACTCAAATAACTCAGTTAATCCAATTATTAATTAAACTGTGGTTTTCAGCTGATCAGTGCAGTCATTGAACAGTGGAAAAATGTAAACACCTCTGGATATAATTTAACGAATCAATTTGACCATATAATCAGTGAATTCAGATTGTGACTCATTCCAATCACATCGAGATTTAAGCTTCATGCGAGTCTTGTTAGACGACATGCATCAGCGCTCTGCATTCCTGCAGTCATAATGCTGGGAACAGAACTAATATGACTGTAATGGACCACTCAGAGGTGAAGCAGAGCTCTAATGTATTTTCCATCTGTTAATATTTAATGCAATGATGTAGACGTCATTACGCTTTTGACTTAATTACCCCTCTACTGGTCACTCCAGCTTACTGATGACCTCGGTAGCTGACAGTGTCACAATTACATCAGCTCAGTCTTAATCAATGTCTAATTAACTTATATAACTGCAGGTGTTTGGATGGACAAATGAATATAAGATGAGCAACAACTCGCTTTTTATGTATTAAAATATCGATTTATATTTTCAGATAATTTTAGAATGTCCTAGGGCAGCACGGGGGCTCGGTGGTTAGCACTGTCACCTCAGCAAGAAGGTCATTGGTTCTAGTCCCAGCTGGACCAATTGGCATTTCTGTGTGGAGTTTGCATGTTCTCCCCGTGTTTCACGTGGGTTTTCTCCTGGTGCTCCGGTGTCCCCCACAATACATGCGGTATAGGAGCATTGAATAAACTAAACTGGCTGCAGTGTATGATTGAGAGTGTTTTCCAGTACTGTGTTTTAGCTGAAGGGCATCCGCTGTGTAAAACATATGCTGGAATACTTGGTGGTTCATTCCACTGTGGCGACCTCTGAAATAGAGACTAAGCCGAAGGAAAATGATTATAAGTCACAATATGCGCATCAAACACTTGACAAGAAACACCACAGCTTGAGGTATCACACACTGGACTGACCTTCTATACTTTATGGATAAAGTACATCCAGTAGGTTGTTTTTGCAGAATTAAGCCTGACAGTCTTATTTTGTGTAGAACTGAAGGGCTTTATTCTGCAGAAAAACTTAAAAATAGACATAAAACATTGATCTAAAACTTAATAATTTATTTATTAACTAATCCTTAATTAAATGCAAAGCTGACAGAAACGAAAACAGCTAATGGAGTATATACTAACCTGTGCACTTATTTAGTCACAAGATGGAGGCAAACAGTCAAAAACACAAAGTAGACAGAAACGAAACTGGCTGAATAAAGCATAGACTAATCTTTTAAAGTATTATTCACCAAACCATCAAAAACTGTGGCATGACAGACAAGCAGATACATATGAATGTGGATGCAAATGTATGGATTTAAATGTATTCACTGACGGTTAAGGTGATTTTGAAGTTCCCGAATGACCTGTGTTATTCAGTGGTTGTTATCTCGGATAAAATACCTTGGAATGTCGCAACTATCCAATCAAAATCGAGAATTCTAGACAGCCTTGTATTAAGCAAGTATAACATTATTTAATATGATACCATGCAGATTGTGCACTGTTGGTGCATTCAAGTCATAAATCAATAGTTATAAGTTGAAGTCGTACACAAATAGCACTACAAAGTCATCATTACAAATCTAAAACTCAAAATTCTCTTTAATTCCAGAGTTACTGAGTTAATGTCATTAGCTTCGTTTCCATCCACCTATTTTGATGTGCATTTTAGATATGCGCATAAAAATCAGTTGATGGAAACAGCAAGATGCGCATCAATTTTTATTATTTTTTTAATTGTTTGTTTATTGGTTTTAATGAACATACAAACATAAACAAAAAGAACAAAGGCAAGGGTATCAGTAGACAAGTATAGCAGCAAACGTCAGAGAAAAAAAAATCTAATTAAATAAATCAAATAAAAATAAATAAACATACAAACTGAATACAAAAATCGTGATACACAATTAAAGTTATGTTGTGATTGAATAAGGTCACGCATATTATGAAAATGCATCAGAAGTGTTCAGAGAGTCAGAGGTTCATTAGAGGCATCCATATTTTTTGAAAGGCATCCCCTTTGTTTTTTAAGTAGTATGTATATTGTTCCAAGAGCATTGTTTCATTCAAGAGTTGTACGAACAGTTCAAATGTTGGAGGTCTTTGTTGGTTCCAATTGAGCAAAATGCATTTTTTTAATAGAGATAATGCCGAGTCTCTTTATTCACCTTATTCTCCGCGTATGAGCGGGCGCAGCCATTTGAATCTTTTTGGCTCGAAACTTCCGGTCTCATTCACTTCCCTTCATTTTTAGAGGTTAAAAACAGCTCGTTCTGCTGCTTGATGTTGCAAACTGATCTTTTCTTATTGTATTATTCTACTTAGTCTGTATTGTCATGCAAACACTTGTTTGTAGAGCAAGTAGTTTGATCGTTTTCTGCCATTTATTATTTCTAGTCATTTCTCCCATAGGCAACTGAATCGGAAGTTCTAAAACAATCGCAAAAAGGAGCGCACTTCCGCATTGAAGAGGTCAATAGAAGTAGGATCAAGTGTCTTGTTCAGTTCTGTACCAAAGAGGTATAGTGTTGGTGTGTTGTCCAATGGGATTTGCAAAACTTTGGCTGTAAAGTCCTGTACTGCTTTCTTAATTTTGAAAATGTGCATAAAAAACACATTTGCGAAACTGAGTGGGATAAACTTTTTATTTGATAAGAAAAGATACGCAAAAACTATGATGGAAACACTTTTACCGAACAAATTCCAGCATGCGCATTAAAAAAGGTTATATGATTTTGTTATTAGAGATCATTGCTGTCGACATCATCTTCTGAGGCTCAAGTCATTTATTAAATAAGGAAAAGATTCGCGCAGCTTCTCCTACCACAAATTACATTTTTACTGTTGATAGTTGGCGCCAGTTAATTAGGAAATGACGATTTTGTTCTCTTTGACTCGTTGGATGGAAACGCTGCTGTATTCTCACGTCTTTTATGCAATATTCCTGTTTTGTGCATTAAGTTAATTCGCATTTTTGGATGGAAACATAGCATAGTGAAATTGAAGGATGTAACATTTGTCATGCGTTTACTAAAAAAACAACAACTTTTTGAATATGACAGGATTGTAATATAACAATATAAAAGTTTAAAATGATTAGCTTAAAGTGGCTTAAAGTAAATTATTTAACAAAAATGAAAATGCAAAACACGCCTAATGCAATTTTTTGTAACAATCATCAAAAGTGACTTAAATGCACTTGACATCATAATTACTATCTGTGAGGTACGAACTTCCCAGAAGGAAATAATGTGACGTGACATACGCTCACATAAAACAATATTTGACAGACATTTCACAGCATTGCACTTCTAGTCTGGTGTGTGACCCGCCTCAGAATGTTGCGCGACATCTCCATTTAAATCTCCATACATTCAGAGGAGCAGGGTTCTCATGTTACACACTCTTGTTCATCAGGATTTACATTCAGTCTTGCACGTTCATATCTTGTGCATCAGTATCTGCTCAACCATTTAGCATTGATGCGTTTGTTTAAACAATCTCAAACAGATTCAAATGTCGCTCTCGTTTCTATATGTTTCGAAAAGTATGACACATACAGACGTTAACAGATGTCATCTATATGCTGGTGACTTGACTGACTTTACAGCATTTCAGAGCTGGGTTCCTGATGAGAGATGTCATACTTCGACTGAAATGTGTTTTATTCGTGCTGCACGTCTCGGAAATGTCACACATGGGTAAAAGCCTGGTGTGTTGTATTCACACTTTAAACCCACTGTACCTTTTTCTCCGAGGCATTGATTGCATTGGTCCTTTAATATTGGTGACAGCTAATACACTCCTAAATGATCGGTTATTATCTCCGGGGCCTTGTTCCATGTGCCCCGCTGTTTCCAAAGGTCATCCCTCTGTCTTCCTGTATCGACCTGCTCGCCTGTTAACGTGGCCTAAGACTTATTGAAAGTGAAGGTTGAGGAGCATATTTCCATCAGGTTGCAGTCTTCTCCTTCACGAGACGGCTTTTAAAAGGCTCTTTTGAGCATGTCCATTCAGAGAGAGGGGACAGGATGAGAAAACATAATGGATATGCCAATACAGGCAAAAGCGCCCTTAAAATGCATGCGGTTTCCCACTGGTGTAAGTGTATCAGCGTCTAGGTTTAATACAATAAATTTAACGCTAGATTTGCTTTATTATGTGTGTGTCATAATCCGTAGCTTCATAAAAATGTGTCTTGTCTAGTTCTAGACAAGAAAAAAAATATTGTCTTGTTTATAGAAATCGTAAGTCAAAATTACTTGAGTTTTTCTTTGAAACAAGCTAAATAATCTGCGAATGGGTTTAATAAAATAATTCTGTTTTTATTTTGAAATAAGATTATTTGACTTACTTCATTGTCACATTATTAGGTTTTGACTTATAATTTAAAAAAACAAGCCAATATTGTTTTCCTTGTCTAGTAAATGCTTCTTGATTTAAGAGTTTTTAGATATTTAGACTTGAAACAAGACAACAGTGCTGTTCAAAATACTAACAAAGCATCATTTTTATCTTTCCACAGCTGTACGAACTGGACGATGATGAGAAAAGGAAGGAGTTTCTTGACGATCTCTTCAGTTTCATGCAGAAAAGAGGTGAGTCTTGTTTTGTGGAGCTGGTCAGATAGCAAATATCAGAAGCACACACCCTTTCACACCCACGCCGCAAAACCATATGTTGGTTTTAGATGGGGATGTTTAGATAAGGGCAATTATTGGATTTGTGGATGCTTTTTTAGTCAGGTGAAATTGTGTTCATCAAATAACCAAAGAAGCATTTTTAACTCTCAGTTCATGTTTGAATTTTGGGTGTGTTTTTTTTAATGGTGTGGGTGAAAATGACCAGTTAAGATGAAACAGGATATACTGTCTTCACTTGACTTGTCAGTTTTACCCACACCATAAAAACACATTTGACATTAATACTTTTCACACATTGCACAAATAAACATTAGAACATACACACTGCAAAAATAGTTTTTCTTATTTTGAGTTTTTGTCTAGTTTCTAGTCCAAATATCTAAAAATTCTTAAATTAAGAAGCATTTTCTAGACAAGCAAAGAACACTGTCTTGTTTTCAGAAACAATATGGCAAAATTAAGTGAGTTTTTCCTTAAAACAAGTAAAGTAATCTGCCTATTGGCTTAGTCAAATATTTTTTTCAACGCTAAAACAAGTCAATTTTGTTTACCTCATTGGCAGATTATTTTGATTCAAGAATGTTTTGATATTGGGACTAGAAACAAGACAAAAACTAGCATTTTTTTTTGCAGTGTATGATTTTTTAAAATTGTATGATATTAAATTTTCTTTTTTTTAAATAAACAGCATTGTAACTGTAACATTTTTTACATTTTTATTTTATTATTACTGTGTATTTACATTTTTAAAATTATATTATTTTATTATTAGTTTTTATTAGTACTTTTTAAAATGATTATTATTATTTTTACTATGATTAAACCAGAATTGTATGCCTTGAAAAGCAGTGTACATTTCTTTTGGCAACATTGTCTGCTAAATGCATAAATGTAGTTAGCTGCTAAGGACAGTTCGCAGTTGTTGTTGTAGTTTTACTGTATGGCCTAAATTGTGACTAGGATTTATTTATTTTTATTATTCAGGGGGGTTGGGGGGTTCTTCGGGTGGTTCGGAAGACACACCCCTCACTGACAAAGGTCCATAATTTGTCCCATACATGAGCTTATTTGTCCTATTTTGACTGCTATGCCATCATGGTGAAAATAACCCATCGAACAATGCTTTAAGACCAAGCGGAATCCTCTGTTGGCTGTCGATTTGGTGTGACTTCTGCTAATCAGTTTTGGCCAGTGCTAACAATTATTTTTCATGAGTCCAACATCCAGCTGTACAAGAAAACCTACAATCTGATGTAAGAGAAGTCTTCTTTCTACTGTATTGTTTTAAAATAAAGAAAACATTTTACAAGTAGCTTTTATTGTAAATCTTGGACCTTGTTCTTGAAACAAAAAAATGACTAATCAAAACGAGTGACGCACCAAAAGTGGCCCATAATAAAATTGATTTGGATACTATTTTGGCTAAAATAGTCACAAAGTGTAGTTTGATGACTATCCAACAAGCTAATTCAGAATAGTGTCACTAAAATGCAGTATTTAAAAGTCATAATTCAACCGAAAATGAGGCATATAATTGCAAAAAGGTCCACTTTTTGAGAAAATAGAACCACCTCTTTCACCAGGCTGGCTACGGGTCTGGTATTAGTATTTTTCTGATGCAGGTGTTGTGTTAAAGCAGGTCAAATTGACCTGTAGCATAATATAAGAGTTAAACAGTTTATTCTAAAACAAGCATCTCCTGTCATCTGAACAACTGCAATAATTCGATTTGTGTATAAATGTGTGGCACCTGTGTTGGAAAACAAAGCATCATAAATGCCCAACCACCCATCTGCCGTCTCACCAACAATAGAATTGCAGGCTTTATTGTTTTGGTAAAGGCTGAGAATGTGTAGATACTATTGTGATAGGCTTTTCCAGGTTTCCTGCTTGACCCGTCCAGTTCTCTGAAGTGTTGCTGCCACCGTGGTGTGTTTGTGCCCCTGATGCTATCTAAAACAACGGCTTCTGCTGTTTGTATTATAATTACTCTCAGATTATGTGAAAACATCCCTGAGGGGATGACCTTGCCACAGTGGGGAAGGCAGCATCCTGGTATTATGTTAGCATAATGAATTTTCAGCTTTATTGAAGAGGGAGGTACATCATCTGAGAGCTTTTTCCCACCAAGGTGCTTCAGCAGACACCAGCCCTCCATATTTTATAGCGGAAATAGAGGAACTTTAAAGGCCTTGCATAATATGAGGAAGTTTGCAGCCTTTGAAGACTTTCCAAGGCAGATATTTTAAGCTCTTGTGGCTGTTTTTGTCACTAATGTGGCTTTGTTTTGGTAATACAGTATGGTGTATTTTAACCGTATGATCATTATTTAACCATATAATTCAATCCACATGTGCTGTAATTTGATGTAGCTGTACAAACATAGTAAAGTTAAGGTTAAATGTTTAATGTCAGATGTGTCTACGACCCCAGACCTGTCTGACAATAAAGTGCTATATCATATCATTTACCGTATTTTACATGCATATAATAATAATAATGATAATATGAAGAATTGAACAATAGAAGCCTAACCTAATCTGAAATAAAACATTTATTTACATTTTTTATAATAGAGTTTTTTCCTACATTTTGGAGATAAAACGATTATTGCATCATGTCTCTCCCCTTTCCAGCAGCCTGCAATCATTCCTTCGCAAAGCCAAATTTCAGTAAAATCATGTAACGTGACATTTGCCACATGGGGCGTGCTTGATTTATGGAAGTGCATTCATTTTCTTTATGTTTTTACAGGCGTGAATAGCAGCTTGTGCTGTTGTGCCTCAGAGATGAGCAGAACACACACATGTAAAGTCATCTTTTAGCTGAAGTTCTGCTCCCAGATGGTCAGAAACGTGCAGAAAACCTGCAGCACTTAGTGATTATTCACATAAACACTCCTTTGTTATGCAATGAAAGAACAAAAAGTTGAGAATGAATATATACATAAATTGGATCTGTGTGGCTCTTATTTCCTGGTACTAACATTATTAATCAAACAACAAAAGACAAGGTTAAATTCACTCTCTGCTCTTGACTGGAGGACCGTTGGAACTTTAATAAGAAACTAATCAAGTTTAATTCTCACAGTGTAGACTATGCTCACTATGCTTTTTCATTTTTATATTTTAATTCTTTTGTTTGTTTTTAATATATTTTTTAAGACTTCTGTTTGGTTTTCTTAGTTCGAATTTGGTAAAACATCTTCTGTGGTATTATGAAGTAAGGCATTTCTTAATTTCTAAAATGTATTGGCGTGATAGCAAACATTTTTTTCAGAAAATGTATATTATAATGTAGTTATAATAAGGCAAAATTATTAGATATTTTTATTCTTTTTTAAATATTTCCCAAGTGATGTTTAATGGAACATGGAAAGTTTCACAGTATTTCCTACAACATTTTTTTCTTCTGGAGAAAGTCTTATTTCTTGTAGTTTGTATGAAATAAAAGCATTAAAAAATATTTTTATTTCAGTTTCAGTTGTTAATTTCAACTTGCCTAGTTTACCTAATTAACCTACTTAAGCTCTTAAAAATGAACCTTAAGCACCTATTGCAAAATAACTAAAATATTATGTACTGTCATATGTTTAAAAATGTGTTGAAAAAAATCTTGTTCTTGATAAAAGAGCACTCTGGAAATATTTTTACTGCAACTGTATGCATTTTAAAAATTGACCAAAATAATTGCGTATATTTATATATATATATATATATATATATATATATATATATATATTTTTTTTTTTTTTTTTTTTTTTTTTGCACAATATATTTCAGCATTGATATATTGCTGTGTGCAATCAGCAATAGTCACCCCTCAGGATCTGCATTGTTGAGTTAGGATTGTAATTAAGTCGAAAACAGAATACAAGCAAAGTTTAATCCTAATGGAGTGCATGGTTTGAAAGGTTTGTTTCTGTTTGACTTTCTTCTAATGAATTAGTTTATTCTTGTAATTTGTTTATTATATGTTATGCAGTTGAACTCCCTATCAATGTAAAATTATGAATTCTTCCCCAATGGAGTTATTCAAATCATCTTGTAAAATTATATTCATATCGCAATAGATATTGCAAAAAAATTATCACAATGTCGGTTTTTTCCAATATCATGCTGCCCTGATTTTTTCATAATTGAGCAGCCCTACAATATATTATTTAAACAATGAAGTAAATCTATTCCCAGTGATGGGTTGTGGCTGAAAGGGCATCCGCTGTGTAAAACATACGCTGGATAAGTTGACGGTTCATTCTGTTGTGGCGACCCCTGATTAATAAAGGGACCAAGCTGAAAAGAAAATGAATGAATGAAGTAAATTTAATTGTGTTCAGATCATTTCCAGCTATTTATAACATGGTTTATTGTGAAAAAAAATATTAAATGTATAAAATACAGCAAAGATTAAATCATTTTCAAAGCACGATTGACTGAAATGTTGGATTATGAACTCATCATGCAGAATTTTCATCAAAACGTAGAGAAAAACACCTCAGATGTTATGAGGAAGAAGAACTGAATGAGAAACAGTCTGTAAAACTATGGATCATGACAGATGTGCCTTTCCAACAGCTGTGGCTGAGGATTCCTTACATGTTACACTGAAAAAACTTGGCAGTATTTCAACAAAATCTATGTGCCGATGTATTGTGGTGTGTTGCTGACCTTGCAGCCTGTCAGCAGCACAATATATTATTACTGAATTGCTCACAACATCATGACAACTGACTGTTCACTCACTCAGTGCTTATTTGGTATATTATCAGTGCTGATGTAGTTTCAACCAGATTTTTAACAGCAGTCTCATATTTGAAAAATGTACAGTAGTGGAATAATTTTCAGAATTAAGTCCTGAGATTATTTAAAAATATTAGTATAAAGTCTAATATTACAATTAAATAGTTGTAGCAGTGCTACTTATAATCCTTAATTATAATGATAGCCCATATTCCAGACTGTGTGCTCTACAACATACACAATAAATCTTTTCTTGAAGCTTTCCGTGCCAATGACACATTTTTGTGATGGATTTGTTTACACATCATGTGTGGCCATTTTTGACTAGTCAAACCATCTTTGCAACAGATTTTCTTGTTTGAAGCAGAACTCCACCTCAGCGGTTTGGTTTGGTGTCGGAGGCGGTTACAGGTCACAGGATATCTGATTTATTTGCCCTGAGAGGCAACAGATGACAGAGAAGGCCGAGTTGTCATTTAGCTCTGTTTCATCTGTTTAAATTTGTGATGACAGGAATGCAGGGCAGGTTTTATCGTGGTTCACGCTGTTGTTATTGCGCCACGGGCTAATCCACCCGAGAGACAGTCAGCGAGGAGTCACCCAGTCTACTGATGCCATGACATAAAAATGCCTGAAAGCAGCGAAGTGAAGCTCTTCCCGTCAGCTCAGGCATGAGATCAAATATAATTAAATCCCACCGCCTCGGTTCTTATGCTTGATGTCTAAATCTGTATTGACTCCAGCACTCAGGAAACCAGCGCTCTCATCAGGGGTTGAATAAAACATGCAGATATTTAGTGTTCGTGCACACATCTGCCCCATTGTTTTTCAAATAAAGCCTTTTTGCATTAAGCCTATTATGGATTTGCTTGTCATAACTGAATCTTTCAGCACATAATCCAGGTTACCTGCCGTACTCGTTTTACTGTTGTGTTGTCAATCATGTGTCCATGGTGTCAAGTAGCCAAGTAGCTTTCATTGCTGTTATCATAGTTTTTAACTGACAGCATGAATAGAGTGAGAACCTCCTCCTCCATATTAGGTTTTGTCACTCAGTGTGTGGATTTGTGTATGACTTATCAGGGATGAGACCATAATAAAGAGGATTTTCAAGAGACCATTATTAGGAGACAATTTTATTCAGTGTTACTTGCCAGTGTATATTTATATAGTATGTGCGACGTGTTTAATGCTAATCTCATCATCAGAACAGTCTGCATATGCTAAACTTTTTTCGCACATGTATTTTTGATTTTTAATGAATTTGTTTGTCCACAAGGTGATGACACTGATAACGCCTCGTCTCTAAATCTGAAAAAGAACCCATTGATAAGCACATTGATGAGCACATGTGTGTGGGCTTCCAAAGATATCCACAACTATATTTCAGACTGACAAAGATAATTTAATCAGCAGATGATCCACTTCAGAAATGAGGCTTTTGACTTTGTCTTTCACATTACATGACACATTGCAGACATGTACTTCAGAAATGTTTTTGCCAGAGAAAAGACTAGATGTCTGTAGTGTGGGAGATTTAAACTGTGGACAAGAGCACATTACAAATCGCATTTTATTAGTGATATTGGGAAAAGAAAGATGACATTTTTTCCTTGTTTTCTGTGGTTAAAGGTTTTAAAATCAATGTTGTAATTAGGCTCAGATACGTTCATATCCTAAGTTGGTAAGACTTTATTTTGATGGTTCCTATTGCACATTTTGTTGACTAAAAGTTGACTACATGCAACTACATGCCACAACTACAACTACATGCCAATTACTTTTCATTTGAGTAGTAGACTGTCTGCTTAATATCTGCCGATACTGCTCCTTTAACAGATATTTAACTGAATATAAAAAAACTTTGATTATGTCAACTTACCCTAACCATAACCCTAACCCCAACCTAACAGTCTACTTATAATCTATTGAAAAATAGTTGACATGTAGAGACAATGTAACTTAAAATCAGCAAAATGCGTAGTAGGGACCATCAAAATAAAGTGATACCAAAACTTTCATTTCTCTGCATATGCACACACACACACACAGTTGTAGTCAGATTTATTAGCCCCCCTTTGATTTTTTTTCTTTACCACGATCACTTCCCAAATGATGTTTAACAGAGCAGGGAAATTTTCACAGTTTGTCTGATAATATTTTTTCTTCTGGAGAAAGTCTTATTTGTTTTATTTCGGCTAGAATTAAAGCAGTTTTATTTTTTAAAAAACATTTTAAAGTCAAAATTATTAGCCCCTTTAAGCTTTATCTTTTTTTAGATAGACTACAGAACAAACCATCGTTATACAATTACTTGCCTAATTACTCTAACCTGCCTAATTAACCTAGTTAAGCCTTTAAATGTCACTTTAGGCTGTATAGAAGTGTCTTGAAAAATATCTTGTAAAATATTATTTACTGTCATCATGGCAAAGATAAAATAAATCAGTTATTAGAAATGAGTTATTTAAACTATTATGTTTAGAAATGTGTTGAAAAAAATCTGCTCTCCGTTACACAGAAATTGGGGACAAATAAAAACGGGAGGCTAATAATTCTGACTTCAACTGTATAAATATCAGTTATCTGATTCCAGATGGATGAGAGTGATGAATAGTGATGGATAAACTTTTGGGTAAAATCCAAAAGTAAAATAGAAATAAAAGGTTTTCAACAATTTGGATAGGGGTCTTTCGTTATTTTTCTGTGAGATTTTGAAACCCGTCGTCCCCACTAAAATATGGCTGTTCATGGCAGCATGCCGTTAGTGGTTTTTCTTGTTTAAAACTTGGTAAGGATCATATTACACATGACATACTGCCTTTTATAAATGGCATTTCGAGACATATTTGGACTGAATGAGATTAATGCCATGATGCAATCTGAGATGCAAACACAAACAGCTGCTATCACATTACAGCTCTTATTAAAAGCTGCTCTTTCTGACCTTCCCTAAATTTTATAGCTGATTTTTGATACTACAGGTATTTGCTCTCTCCATCTGTCTATTCCTACTTTTTCAATGAGTAGTAATGCTTTTGCCAAGTATTGGTTATTTTGCTAAATAACATATGCAAACATATTCAATTGACATATTTTAATTATGATTTATTATAATAATTGTAAGAATTAATTTTGTTATAATTTCATTATTAACACTAAGAGTTTTCTTAGTTTAATATATACATATTTTTTTATTTATTGTTATTATTTTTATCTTCTTAGGGAAACAATTGGCCATTTGATTTCTCTTAACTGGATGTTTAATGTAAAGAGATCAATAGCATTATTTTTAACATGAGTTAGATAAATGACAGGATGAAAACGATCCACCTGCCGTTATTTTGGTAGGTAAATTTAAGCAGTACACTATAATAGATGAAAGGTCAATGATCAGTGATACCAAGTTCATATTTAGAGCTTTGACAAGTATTGGTTACACTGCAATCTGAGCTTCAACCTAATAAAGATTTCAGAATGCAATTAGGACACACCATCTTACATGTGTTTTGAACAGCAGTGTATGTTACATGTGTCTCTGAAAATAAGTGGCTTATTTGTTGACTGGCACGTAGATATCCAAAGTGCAAAACTTTTGAATTTTAATATTTGGCTTTGTGCAAGTAAAAATTAGGGATGTCCCAATCAGGCTTTTTTGCCATCAAGTCATTTGATTTTGAGTATATACCGATACCGAAACCCAATCCGAAACTTTTATATTAAAATAAAAAAATAATAAAGTAGAGTAAAGAAACAGATCCAGAAGGCACCTTATTTTTTATTCAATTCACTTTATTTTAACATTCAACAATCCTGTTCACAAACAGAGCACTTGTGTGAGGTAGCTTGAACAATCAAGTAATAAATAACATCAATTCGTTACTTTTGGACTTTAGTGCAACAGTAAATATAAAAAAAAAATCTAATATAAAAACAAATAGCACCTCAACTTAAAATACCCAGCAGGCAATCCCAAGTTTACATATCTCACAGTTTGATATGGCAATGTTGTCGTCATCAACTTTATAATACCTCCAGACCGCAGACATACTCGCACTTTCCACTTCAAGCTGCTTCCGTGTTCTATTTTTCCGGCTCTTAACCAATAAAGTGATGTCATGCCGCACACGTTGCTGTTTCTGTGTGAAGTCAAGAAAGAGGTTTAACTCTTGGTGGCATAACTATTGGTGTGTAATAAAATAATGAGAATATATATATATATATATATATATATATATATATATATATATATATATATATATATATATATATATATATATATATATATATATATACACACACACACATATATATATATTTGAGTCCTGATTGGGAGGTAATGTCCAATTCCGATGGAGTCTGAAATCGCGTGAATGGGCCCAATTACCAATCACATGATCGGATCTGGACATCCCTAGTAAAAATGGTTCCTTGTTCTAAAATAAGACCGATCTGACCAATCTGTCTTCATTTTCCTACATTTTCTTCTATTGAACTTGATTTTTTACCCCATGCAGTTACATCAATGGAAAGAATTTAATTGATCGTGCTTCAAAAAATGTCCTTTAAACGCTCCAAATGACTTGAAAAGTAGTCCATCCATATCAGTCTATATCAGTTTAAACCACACGACAGCTTTGTGTAAGGAAAGGTGAATGAACAAAGCAATGGTTCACCAAAGCCAGTCTTAAATTAATACTTTGATTCACGTATTAAATAGACCAGAAGTGAAAAAAAGCCATTTATAATGCTACAAAAGACTGCTGTTCTTATGTATGCAATCATGCAATTTCAGTATTGATAATAAAATTGCCAAGTATTGGTATGAATCAACTGCTGGTATTGACATTAGGAAAAACTTTGTAAAGTTTGTAAAAAATTTTCCAGTTCTTACTGTTTAGAGAGATCTTTCAATAGTCATAAAATGCAAAATATTCTCAAGGCTAAAGATTTCCCTTCCAGAGTGACGTTCCACATCATTTCCATCGCAAGCTCAAATATCAACTTGATGATAGTAAGAAAATGAAAACTTTACTCAAAATCGTCTCGACTTCACTATGTGTCCGGAACACATTAAAAAGCAATAGACGAAAGGTAGTCTCCCGCTGAGAGTGAATTCGTGCCAGGACTGTTGTCCCCTGTAGGCCTGGCCTGAGACCAGAGGTCGCTGGCCTTCCCAGTGTCCCCCGGACCCCGCCATCATCAATCATAACCTGTCAAATACCAAATCGTTTGTCGCGAGCCCCTCTGTGTAGTGAGATGGCCGTATCTTTTTTCACATCAAAATGGCTGCCTGTGCCTCACAGCTCAACACAAACAGTCCTGTGTTTAACTCCGCTCGTGGAGGAATGTAGATGATATTCGCTGCTCCCCCAGAGAGCTTTATATAGAGAGAAGTATTTATGACCAGCTGTTTAAGACCTGTAAATGAAACGTGCACTGCAAATTATGCCTCTGTCAGAATGGAGATATCATATGATACCAGGAAAGTTTGGCGAAACATGCACCGTTGCTTTATGGAGGCTGGATGAAAACCTTCTTTGTTCGACACAGGCTCCACTGCGGTTGTCTCATTATATGAAGAGAAATGAGATTTAAACAACTGATGTAAATCACTTAATTGTGTCCTTTTCTTTAAAGTTGCCTTCTGAAGAATAAATACGTCCATCGAGGAAGAGACTTGGAGTGATGGGCTCATTTACGACCCCTAATCTTTAAGCAATAGAACAATGCGAGTGTTATTGCCCATTGTAAACTGATAAATTCCCACTTTGATTCATGATTCCCACAGGGAAGCAACAATAAATTGATCACATCTAAGGGCAGCATCAGCACTTTCTTTTGAATAAATCAATATTTGACGCTTTCATAGTTACCTGAAATACTAATGAAGAGAATGAAAGGCCAAGAACGGCTCTGAGTTTCTCCCATATTTTCCGTTCTAAGAAACGAAGTTAGGCTTAATAACACTTGCAAAGCACAACTTCTGCTCAGACAGTAAAAACATCACGAACGAAACTATGAATTTTGATGCTGCTTATTTACTATAATGCACCGATTCACATCGTGCTGCTATTAATTTACATAAATACTCTAAATGGGTTTCTTTGACTGTGTCTCGCTGTTTGTTCATCATCATGTATAAAACATTCTTCATTAGGCTCAATACTAGAGGTAGACAGTATTTAAAAATGGCATGTAATGATTGTCTTCTTTGGTGCAGTTCAAAGTATATAATGTAGATTTATTTATTGCACCTTCATGTATTCTGATTGATTTTTATAATAATAAAATGCAAGTAATATGATTAATTATTTTATGTCAAATTCAGTTTTGAGGCATTTTTTTGCTTAGTATTTAAACTTTATACACCCTTCTCAACGCAGATACAAGATTTAAAATGGAAGGCATGTAGACAAACCAGTATACTCACTTCTTAGAAAGAATAGGCCGCCTTTATTTTAAGACTCTTTAATTACTATGTACAAAAACTTTTATTTTTCATTTCATACAATGCACCTATTGTGCTCATGTTGATAATACAACATTTTGAGCATTGTGCCTTATAATATTCAGGACTGGTTTTACTCATTTGTCAGCTTGAAATGTTCATTCATTCATTCATTTTCCTTCGGTCTAGTACCTTTATTCATCAGGGGTCACCACAGCAGAATAAACCGCCAAGTATTCCAACATATGTTTTACACAGCGGATGCCCTTCCAGTTGCAACCCAGTACTGGGAAACACCCATACACTCTCACATTCACACTCATACACTACGGCCAATTTAGTTTATCCAATTTACCTATTGCGCATGTATTTGGACTATAATCCTGACTCTACATTGCATGTCCAGCGATGTGACAATTGGATAATCGCACATCGCGATATCAATGTTTAATCGATATATTGCGCAGCCCTATTAGAAATACTTTTGTGTTTTGTACTTTCAATAAAATAACAATGTTATATTGAACTATACACACATTTAGAAAAAGGCAGGGTATTATAGTTTTATGGGTTTTATTTTAACGTATTTTATTATTTTAAATGTTTAATCTCAGTAGCGGTTAAACTTTCCCATTTTACAAAACCTTTCCCTAACTTTTCATGTCATTTGCAGCAAAATGGTTGTGCAGTACAGTAAATCCATTATCCCTAACCCTTTTTTAATAAAAGACCAATGTAAAGACATCTAATATAAAATGTAACTTGAAGAATTGCGTCTATTAAACGTCACTTTGGATAAAAGCATCTGTCTATTGAATGAATGCATTGTAAAACTACCCATTGTTCGTAACAAACACTTATTAGAGGACCTACTCAAGCTTGTTGGTCAGTCCAATTTACCTGTTTTATACACTTGGATAAAGTTTTTTTTATTTCCCAGCATGGTGTTTACAAATTAGCCCTTCATTTCATGCTTGGGAAGAGCAAGCAATGGCAGGCGCACTGTCCGTCTATTATCTGGCTGAGGTGAATGATGAAAACGCAGACTGCTGATGAAGGCACCCACATAGATGATTGGCCCCAACGCCAGCTTATTCCCTTCAGCACATTTTCAATTAAACCTTTTTGGCCAGTGAGCAATTAACAGCGGCCAGCTACGAGACGTGTTTCTCTGCCTTCCACAATCACTCATTGTCATAATGATGCATGGCCAGATCAAATTGTTTGGGATGACAAAAGCTCGTACTGGCCTTTATTCACTGCATCTTATTCAGGGGACCAGAGGAGGTGAATACATCACCTCAGGAAATCGAGCGCTCGTAAATCTTGTTGTAAAGACGCTTATCCTCGTCCAGATTCAGACCAAAGGTGGCTTTTGTGGAGTCAGGTTTTATTTATTGCTTTTGACTCGTTTAGTTAAGGCTTTTGTGCTTGAGAATAAATAATTATTTGTGCATTATTGTGATTTAACTTTGTACATTGTACAAGTGTGAGAAGTGTGTTAGGAGGTAAGGTTTCGTTTGTTGAGGGAAGAGATATATATATATATATATATATATATATATATATATATATATATATATATATATATATATATGTGTGTGTGTGTGTGTGTGTGTGTGTGTGTGTGTGTGTGTGTGTGTGTGTGTGTGGATATATATCGGCCACTTTATTAGGTACACCTTACTAATATCGGGTTGGACCGCCGTTTGCCTTCATAGCGGCCTTAATTCTTTTTGGCATAGATTCAGCAAGTTACTGGAAATATTCCTCAGAGATTTTGGTCCATATTGACATGATAGCATCAGGCAGTTGCTGCAGATTTGTCGGCTGCACATCCATGATGCAAATCTCCTGTTCCACCATATCCCAAAGGTGCTCTATTGGATTGAGATCTGGTGACTGTGGAAGCCATTTGAGTAACGAGTGGTTATTTGAGTTTTGTTGCCTTTGTATCAGTTTGAACCAGTCTCCTCTGGCATCAACAAGGCATTTCCACTCCACAGAACTGCCACTCACTGGATATTTTTTATTTTTTCTGACCATTTTCTGTAAACCTTAGAGATGAAAATCCCAGTAGATCATCAGTTTCTGAAATACTCAGACTGGCACCAGCAACCATTTCTCCATTCTGATGCTCAGTTTGAACTGAAGCAGATTGTCTTGATCATGTCTACATGCCTATATAGTGGCCAGTGTGTGTGTATATGTATAGGTATATATATATATATATATATATATATATATATATATATATATATATATATATATATATATATATATATATATATATATAAATCACCTCTGCATATATATATATATATATATATATATATATATATATATATATATATATATATATATATATATATATATATATATATATATATATATATATGCAGAGGTGATTTCTTTTACAATATTTCCTTTTAATTACTAAAAGGTTTTAAATAAACCATTGAAATATAAAAGTTATTATATATTGGAAAAAAATACATAATAATGCTTTTCTTTATTAATGTCTTTATATGGATTTCAAAATAAATGTATCTTGATTTCAAAATTATCACCTCTTTTTGCGGTATAATCAGAAGTACTGTAAAGGTTTTCTCTATATCCCAGTTAAGCTTTGTGAAATAAAATAGAAAAGCAATCTGTTGGAGATTTTATTTTCAAACCTTGAACTGAAAAATTAAAACAATTGGTCTTACACATTTAACAGGACTAGACACAATTTTGTATTTATTTTAAATAAAATAAAGTATATCTTTATTTCTTGTTCTTCAATACATTTCAGTGAGTTCATATCAGATGTTATTTAATATTTATTCAATGATATATTTCACTGGATTATGAAGAAACATTATTTCAGCTAAATTCTGCCTTTTTTCACAAACATGAAATATAAATACAGTTGGAGTCAAAATTTTTTGGCCTCCTGTGATTTTTCTTTTGTTTAAATATTTCTCAAATGATGTTTAACAGAGCAAGGAAATTTTCACAATATGTCTGATAATATTTTTTCTTCTGGTGAAAGTCTTATTAGTTTTATTTTGGCCAGAATAAAAGCAGTTTTTAATTTTTTAAAAAACATTTTAAGGTCAAAATTAGTATAATTAAAATTATAAGCAATATTTTTGTCTACAGAACAAACCATCGTTATACAATAACTTGCCCAATTACGGTAACTTACCCTAATTAACCTAGTTAGGCGTTTAAATGTCACTTTTATCTGAGTTCTAGTATCTTGAAAAATATCTAGTTAAATATTATTTACTGTCATCATGGCATGCAAATTATTACGTTTAGAAATTAATATTCTGTCTGGGAAACAACAGAAATTGAGGAAAAATATACAGGGGGGATAATAATTCTGACTTCTACTGTACATAAACACACTCAAAACCTCATGCAATAGATGAGAAGATAATGGTCATACTGATTTTATATAATACTGTATCAATATTCATACATGTTATATACATGTGAATTTACTGATTGTGTTTGTATGATGTTGGTGTTGCTGGTTTTCAATGTAAAGTATAAACTCTAAATCAAATCCATTTGGGAACTACCGCTCAGAACCATTTGAAGTTTTTCCAAATCAAGACCCTTGATACGTACTTTTGCCTGGGTGACTTGTGTGGTCAGTTTGAGGAGAAGTTAGAAACATCAATCGATTGTTTTAGACGTTTGTGCTACTTTAGATCTAATGCCAGCATTGTCTCAGAGAGAAGGCAGATAAATCTTTAGTTTTAATAGTGTCTCTTAGTTCACATGCCAGAGAGGCAAAATGAAGCCGTAATTACAAGTCTTAATTGATGTGTTTTTACCTTGATAGACCATAGCTCTGCTCTCCTTGCTCTTTTCAGACTGTGGCTTGGCTTGCTGTTGTTTGCTCTATATTTCTCTGCGTATTGATTGCTATTATGGCAAATCCAATGGGCACAATAGAACTCTATCAGCAAAATACAGGTTAATTATCTTGAGGTCAGGCGGTCTCAGATGCACACAAAGGGCTTATCCTCTTCACACATTACAACCTAACATTAAATCGTGAGCACAAATTATCACCAAGGTTTTTTTTTTCATTCAGCAAATGAACTGGCGAAGGGAAGGAGGGCAGTGTTTAACCATCGACATATGAGATGCAACTTTTGTTCTCTTTTGAAAAAGCTATTTACTCTTTATAGTCCAAACGATTATTTTGTGCTTTATGGCACATATTAGGTCATGATAAATGACATCCAGTTTGAGCGAATAGCCAGAAATTGTTTTGCACAATTGACTTTCTCCTTGTATAAACACAGTCTTTCTCTAGATATAAAGGTTTTTCTCTTCACTGCTGCACAGACAGTGCAGACCTTTGACTGAAGGCAAAAAGTGATATTTTTGCTAAGTGGAGTGGGAAGCTGTCGGACGTTTTACTTATGCCTGACTGATTGGCCTTATAAGCGGCCGAGAGGCCCGTCAATGAGCTTGAGTTAATGGCATTGATTGTGGATATTGTGCTTTTTTCCCCGGCTCCTGCAGGGACTCCAGTGAATCGGATTCCTATCATGGCCAAGCAGGTGTTGGATCTCTACACTCTCTACAAGCTTGTCACAGAAAAAGGCGGCTTAGTGGAAGTCATCAATAAGAAAATATGGCGCGAGATTACCAAAGGCCTGAACCTTCCTACCTCCATCACCAGTGCGGCTTTCACTCTCCGAACACAGTGAGTGAGATAACTTCACACGCCAACAACTTGTTGATAACTGCCAGCTGATTCTTGTCTGTCTTGTCCAATTCAATTATCTGCTTTTAAAATAGAGAGAGTGGAGAGGAGAGCGTTTCCTGCGTGTGTGTGGCAGAAGTAAGACTGAGAGTGTTCGCAGAGATGCATTTATACGCTCTAATAAAAATCTGTTAATTAACAGGTTTCGTATTTCATGATTTACAGTTTTTTTCTGTTTATTTACAGTTGTGAATTGTATTATGGGATGTTGATCTCTGCTCTGTCGACTTATGATGGTAAAGATTCTATAAAAAAAAAAAACTGTGACTATAATTAAAGTTTTAGTGGTTTGAAACAATATATTGTATAATAAATTATATATATATATATATATATATATATATATATATATATATATATATATATATATATATATATATATATATATATATATATATATATAGATATATAAAATCTTTTTTATACCCTTTATTTGCAATATATCACATCAAACTATTACAAATGTCAATAAAAGTCACTTTTTAAAAAACCTTTCAACATCAAAGGTTGTTTGAGGAAAGATCAAGGTCCCACAATGCAATTCAAAAGCATAAATAAATATAAGAAGAAGAAGAAGAAAGAACAAGAATCACAAAATATGGAAAATTTTTAATTTTTGGATATTTTTACAGTTTATAGCAAAACCAAGATCCATGAAAAATACTGCTAATTAAGCACTGTAATCTTAATTTAAATAGAAAAAAAGATTTATTAAAACGTATTATTTAATACAGTAAAGTACTAATGACTTATTTTATTTAACCTAATAAATTTGCATTCATAGTAAAATGATGTAAATCAGTAAGACCCAGTAAGTCTACATAAGACACATTGACAAACTTGATTGCAAAATAGATTGCTGTGAACAATATATTGACTTTTAAAGCTGCTTTTTGCCTATTGAACGCTTTACTCCTCTAACACAATATATAACACAATGTGTTTGTGTATTATCTTTTGAGGGTTCTCTGCAAAGTATTGATTCTCTGCCTTTTAAATGGTTTGGGTTAATTTTAATTTTATTCCAAATCCTGCATGTAACAGATCCAATAAAACAGTAATAATATAAAATACTAGTAGTATATTCAAAAGAAATTTTAAGTATTAAAACTTAATATTTTAAAAGAAATAACGGTAACACTTTATAATACACACTATGAATCATATATTAAGCATTAGAAAATAGTTAAGCATTAACTCTACTTTAATAGAAGTTAGTAGGCAGTTTATAAATACAGCTACAAATGATGTATTCTTGACTTATAAGCACATTTATTATGTGCTTAATAAATATATTTTCATACTTTATTACTTATTAAATATTCATTACTAAATTCAGTACTGCATTCTTTACAAACCAGTTATATTTAAACGTAGTTTGTGGCTTTTAGAATAATTCAGAATGAGTTAGTAAATGATTAATAAACTATTCAAATCAACATTTATATATGATTATTCAGGCATATGGTAATAGTTACTCCGGATGTTAATAAATGCTTTATTAACTCAACTTCATGCAGTTTTGTGACCTAATCTAAAGTGAAGACTATTTATGTTTTATAAATCCCTTATAAATGACAATTAAAGGCTCATTATCAACTGAACAATGAACATTTGCAATCGTATCTAAAAAAATTAATTTCTGTAAACTTTAAACATAGCCGAATAACAGGAGTGTCAAAATACAGCAATGATATATTTAAATTATTTAGCGATGGTTAAACTGTACAGTAATTTCATTTTAGTTAAGATTGCAAAAGTTTAGTTTTCATTTGATAGAATTTCATTTGTGTATTTTTAAATTAATAAAGTCGTTTATTTACCTTTTTCTTGTTAGGGTTAGGGTTATATATATAACTGAGTCTTAAATTGTCATTTATGAGGGATTTACAAAACATAAATAGTCCTCACTTTAGGTCACAAACACAAAACTGGATGAAGTTGAGTTAATAAAGCAGTTATTAACATACATTATTAGTATATGCCTAAATAATAAGATATATGTTAATTGAAATAGTTTATTTATCATTTACTTTCGCATTCTGAATGATCTTAAAATAGCACCAACTATTCTTGATTAACTAGTTTGTTAATAATGCAGTACTTAATTATGAAAAAATATTTATTAATAAAGTATAAAAATACAATCATTAAGCACATTTAAAAAATTATAAAAGATTACAGCATTTGTAGCTGTATTTCTAAACTGCTTACTAACGTCTATTAATGCAGAGTTAATGCTTAACAGATAATGAATTAACTAAATGCTAATGCTTAATAGATGATTCATAGTGTGTAGTCATTATAAAGTGTTACCGGTATATTTTAATAATAAATTGATCCTGTGGCTGCAAAGTAGAATTTTCAACAGTCATATTTGAAGTTTATGTAATTAATTAATTGTTATATATGAGTTTGATTACTTTATTAAACCCTTAATAAAGAGATTAAAAAATTAATAAAAAAAACTATTTTTTTAAAGAGTTTTTTTTATAATTATGCATTTTATTACCTTTTACTTTTTGCTCAAATATTTAAGTGTTTTCATAAAAACATGTTAAGTTTTCAGGTTCTGTTTCTGTTTTCTTTTAAATTCTTGACCTGCTTGAGAAACACATGAACTTGTTTGTGCATGTCCACTTCTAGCTCTGTCATTTAACACAATTACATTACTCTCAAAGACATCCAGTTGTCCTGTAGCCCTGCAGGCGGTCATAAGAAAACATAATCACTTTTGAAGTCGCAGTCATTAGGATTGGTCATGAACCTAGTAAAAATGTCTCTTTTTGTAGACAGTTGAATAGATCAGATCCAGGTCATGTACGCAGATGAATGCAGGACATATGGATTTCACAGTACTGGGCAAGAATGTAATTTTTTTCCCTTATTTTCATTTATTTATTAGGTCTTGATTTAAGTCTTGGATTTGATTCATTGACTATGTTTTCATGGACATCAGTAATCAAATTATTTGCCTTAATCTGAATAAGACAATAATGTGATTAAGGTGTTTACATGAGTTGCTTTTTTAATGTTTCTTTCGTGATCCCGTTCCTTTCATGTTATAGTACAATTAACAACATTACATCAGCAATTCGTTTTCTCTGTCATTTCAAACGACAAAAGTTCGTGTTCTTCAGGGCACCATATGTGATATTGGCCGTTTTGTTTTTAATTTTGCAACAAGTTTAACTGCAATTAATTTCTCACACTATTCGTACAAACAGATCATGGTTGGAAACAAATTCTCCTGCAACAGGCCATCTCTGCCATTTCATTCATTAACTTTTCATTCGTGCCCATTCACTTTAAAGCCATTTCACTTCATAATGTCTGTCATTTCCGTCAGAATTCTCAGCGCAGTCATCCTTTCCCGCTCGCACCAAAAATGTGCTCTCTTGCTTAAAGCCATTCTCATTATTTTGTCGTCAAATGCCTGACAGCTACTGTGTGTGCGTCCTGTTGCAAAATATAGTGGAAAGTACTACAAAACGTTAATAGTTTGATTAAGGTGTTTACATGTCTATAATGCACCTGATTTTATAAGACTAGTAAAATAGGAATACTCTTCGATTTCTGTTTAGTTCGATTATGACTTCAGATTAAGGTAATCAGAAATCACTGTTTACATGGTAGACTCTTAATCTGAGTGTTTTCTTAATCATGTTAAAATCTGAGTATTGGTGTCCATGTAAATGTACCCAATGTTGCTCTGTTAGGAATCACTTTGCTGGCAGCATGTAGACACAAAGACACCTTTCGAATCAGACAGGTCACAATGGTTTTATGATCTAACAAAACAGAAATGCAGCAATAGTAATAACTGAGCTACAATACTTATTTCTCCATAAAAATGACACCGAAAGTGAAAAAAGTCGCGCAAAACATACATTTAAGCACAAAATGATCACTAGCCATAACCTTCATATGCTGTCTTTGTTGTTAAGCTCATATGACATGGAATCAAAAGCACACAGTTGTGGGACATAATAAGCAGCAAAGAATACATCCATGTTGCCTTCAAATAAATATTGAGCAAATAAAGCATTCGGTCATGCCTAGAGACTATTCACTCAGCTCACGTTTCATTACGATTCACAGTTTTGATGATTGGATTTTCTCACAATGTTTTACATAATGAGGCTGAAGACATTTGAAACAGTGTCATTTTATTAGGCTAATGCAGCATGTTCCTTTATAAAATTTAAATCTAACAAAACTAAATAGAAATTTTAAAACAAAGCCCAGTTCAAATGAGATTTTTTAAATGAGGCAACCAATTAAAATACTGCATGTAACATTAAATCTAATGTTTAATAAGGGAAGGTGTCGTTTTTTAATGCTGAGTGTCTGATTTTACCAGTTAAAAGGGCATGTTTATATGTAGCCAGTGACAGAGTGTAGGCATGTGTGTCTAACTTAATTAATAATTAATTTTCAGAATCATGAATGTTTACATAGTGGTGTCACCATTGTCATGCGCATTGGGGAACATGTTCAAGGCTATTTAAGTCCACCATATCAAGTCCATCGTACTATTATCATTTTAATCAGCTGTGCTTTCTTTGTTAATTTTTCTTCATCTTAGAATAAAATATGTTATAACAATAATTATTATAAGACCCTCTTTTTTTAATAGCTTAAAATATTGCAGTATTGTGAGCTCAGTGTCATGAGGTGTTCACTGTGTGAACCTGAGGAGATCTAAGAACCACTATATAAATCACAATGTAATGCTAGTAAACAATGTCAGTAAAAAACTGCCTCAGAAAAGTAAAGTTAGTTTTGAGTACACTGTAAAAAATGAAAAGTCAGTACAACAAAAATACATAATCCTTTTTTCCTTTTCGCTTTTTCAACTTTTGAAAACATCCGCTGCACTGGCCTAAAATTATTTGTCATTAATACTAAAAACTTTTAGTTGGGTTAACATAAGATTGTTCGTTTTCTGGAGAGGTGAACTACTCTGTAACAAAACTTTTTAAGTTTTGCCAACTGAACATTTTCTGTCTGCAAAACTTAAATGCCTGAAGTTGAGTGATCAACAAAAAACATAATCCTTATTTCCTTTTTTTCACCTTTAATTTAAGAAAAGTAGAGAGTATAGACAGGAAAGCGTGGGGAGAGGAGAGAGGGGAAGGATCGGCATAGGACCTCGAGGCGGGAATTGAACTCGGGTCGCCATGAACACTGGAGTGCCATGTGGCAACGCACTTACCCCTGCACCGACGTGTACTCAACTTTAATGACCTAAAATGTCTGAAGTTGACCGAACCAAAAACTTTTGGAAATTGGTACAACGAAATAATACATTATCAGAACAAACAAACATAGGTCATAGTTCAATGGTGTAGCGGTTAGTGTGTCGACACATGGCACTCCAGTGTTCACGGCGACCCGAGTTCGATTCCTGCCTCAAGGTCCTAAGCCGATCCTTCCTCTCTTTCCTCCAACCCAGGCTCATTCTGAGAACGCAGTCCCGGGGACGTTTCTGGAGACCGCGAAATACGTAGCCGGGGGTACGTGCGGCTGCATTTCATTTTTTTAAGCGAACGCTGCGGGGCGGTGTGACGCCGTTCCCTTCGGCGCTCGCCGGCCGGCCAGCCGGCCGCTCGCCTCCGTGTGGAGGGCTTTCCCGCTGCAACCAGTTTGTCCGGTTAGCTCTTCGTGTACTTGAGGCGCAGAGAGGGGCTGACCACGACGACGACGACGACCGGGTTCGAGTCCGGGGAAGAGCGGTTCCAGGAATCAGGTAAGAAAACAAAAACAAAATCCAAAAAATGAAGCGAACAAGTTCGTCACAGGGTGAGAATGTGGTCAAAATCCGAAAACGTGGTAAAAACCGGACGAGGGCTTTTCTTTTTCTGGACGGCTTTTGTGAACCGTTGTTGGTTGGGTTTGGGGACGGAGGAGGGCGGGTCAGCCGATTGGCCGGTCGCACGGTCAATCATTCCGTCATGAAGACAGGCAGACGGGCGGAAGGTCGTTCGACAGCAGCCTCCAGCGGGTTTACGCGAGAACGGCGCGGGAAAAAGCGCGCACAGCGGCCTCTCGCGGACTCGCGAAAACGTACCCAATACCTCCCGGGACGTATTTCGCGGTCTCCAGAAACGTCCCCGGGACTACGTTCTCGGAATGAGCCTGGGTTGCTTTCCTCCCCCACGCTTTCCTCTCAATTAAAGATGGAAAAGTAATAATTAAAAAACAATGTTGAGTACATGAGAAAAAACTAAAGGAAATAAGGATTATGTCCACTCAACTTCAGGCATTCTAGTTCTGCAGACAAAAAAATTTCAGTTGGCACAACTTATAAAAGTTTTGTTACAGAGTAGTTCACCTCTCCAAAAATGTAAACCCAACTAAATGTTTTTTGTATTAATGACAAATAATCTTAGGTCAGTGCAGCTGATGCTTTCAAAAGCTGAGTAGACAAGAAACAGCGAAAGGAAATAAGGATTATGTTTTTTATGTTGTACAGGCTTACATTTCATTACACTGTAGGGTCCTGCGGCTTAATGTTGGCATGTGCTATTTTATTTGCATTAATGTTTAGGATCACCTACTATTACACCTGATATTAAGATGCGTATTCATCAATATGATTACAAATGGGTAACGCCAAGTGCAGGTGTGAAGCGTATTGAGCTTGTCCACTGGTCCACACATCTAGAGATGGTCGAAAGTGCAAAAAAGACAAAAAATAAGTAGAATGCTCTCTTAGCTGTCCATATTTGACAGCAAATAAGATTTTTATAAGATCTTTAGTTGTGCTAGCATTGGCAGTAAAAATTAGAGAAAGCCCACAGACACTTTCTCATCAGAATATGGTTGAAAGTAAAAAAATGGACATAAGGGACACAATTGAATGGCAGGTGTGAATGGTAACTTGACTCCTTTGTCCACTTATGGTCAGATCAATGAAAATGCATCTTAATACCAGTGTAAACAGAGCCTCAGTGCTATTGTGATTGCTCTGTCCTTCACAGAATGTTTCTTCCCTGCAGGTATATGAAGTACCTCTACCCTTACGAATGTGAAAAGCGTGGGCTGAGCTCTCCTGGGGAGCTGCAGGCAGCTATCGACAGCAACCGTCGTGAAGGGCGGAGACAGAGCTATGGCTCCACCCTCTTCAACTACTCCCCCGTAGGCACCCCGACACTGCTGGCATCCCCCAAACTCCAGATGCCCCATATCAGCATGCCTACCCCCAATGGTGGACACATGACCCAGACCCCCGGCATCAAGAAAGGTTAGATATCCCCTTTTCACAGCACATCTATATTACTAATTTCAAAATATATGTAGTTGATGTTGTTGTTGTTGTTGTACAGGCCACTGTAGTGTTTAAGGCAAGACACTACAGGAAAATAGGGTAAAAATAACTAATAGGTAAAACCATACATCCCCAGTTGATTGATGACATTAAGAATTGCAAACATTTTTGTTTTTTAATTTTTTTTATGGAATTTTAGCTAATTTGAGCTAATTTTAATACAATTCATTTATTTTCCTTTGGCCTAGTACTTTATTATCAGGGACGACTGAAACACCAACTATCCCGGCATATGTTTTATGCAACGGATGCCCTTCTAGCCACAACCCAGTACTGGGAAACACCCATACACTCTCACATTCACACACACTCATACAAGGTCAATTTAGTTCATCCAATTCACCTATATCACATGTCTTTGGACTGTGTGGGAAAACGGAGTACATGGAGGAAACCCACGCCAACACGGGGAGAACATGCAAAGTCCACACAAAAACGCTAACTGACCTAGCCGGGACTCGAACCAGCAACCTTCTTGTTATGAAGCAATAGTGCTAACCATTGAGCCATCGTGCCACCATATTAGAGACATGTTAGTGTGAAAGATTTTACAGACTGGACTTGAGAAGTATACTTTTATCACTATACAGTATAAATAAAAACAAATATAAAGTAAATATGTTTTTACACTTTTTAATATAATAAAATAGTATATAAAGATAATGTAAAGATATATAGCTATGAATAATAACTGAATTTTGGTGCTAGAGTGTAGATTTCTGACTGGTTTAGAGAAAACAGCCTTTAAATGTATGTATTGGAACTAAAATATACAGATATAAATTGCTAAAGTGCACAGGATTTTTTTTTCTTAATAAAATAAAACGGAATAACGGATTTTTGTTAATTGGGAAAAAAAATTGAAAAGATTTGTTCAGGCCCTTAGCCAGCTCCTCCAGACCTCAGATAATGTTTCATGAACAAACATAAAACGTAAAGTTCTGTGAATGAAAACCTTAAAATATAAAATCACGTGATGTCATTGAATAAATTCATGACTGTGATGAACCTCTGCCATGTTGCCAGTTCTAGTATTTATCTGCATTTTTTTTTTGGACTGATTTTTTATATTTAATTAAACTACTTAATTAAGTAATTAAAAATTGATAAAGTAGAAGCAAGGATGTTAGATTAAGCGATTCTGATTCCTCTTTGCAAATTACAAGGTTTATATCACATTATACTTATTTAATGCATCTTTTGGCAACATTTCACCCATTGAACTTAATTCCAATCATATGGCACAGATAATTTATTGCTGATTAAACTACATTCGGCAAGACAAACAATGATCATCATGATATTATCTGTACGAAACTGTGTCAAACGCAATCAAAACAGCAGCATTATATGACCCTCGTATAACAGATCTGTAGAACAATAGAAATGAAAACACCAGCCAGGATGAAGGCGATGCTATTTCCTCAAGATTATTGGTTTGCTAACCATTTACAAAGTCCTGCAAATATTTATGTAGAGCATAGAACATCATTCACTGTTTATTATTCACATTATTATTAATGAAAAATAATTACAGCAAAAAAAGCATTCACATTTTGCTGCATTAAACAAAGTTAAAAACACACTGTTAAACTGAGTGTTTAAAAAACAATCCAATATACAATGGATAATATATTCAAAAGTAATTTAAATAAAAACCCACCTAAATGTAATAACATTTTATTTACTTTAGATTGTTTTGGAAAGGGGAGGGGGGGGGGGATATTCCTCATCAGGAAATTGAATGTTATATAAATCATCAAATCTAAATTACCTCCAAAGGAGAAGTCATCTCGCTGACACAATAGCACTTCCATTTCTTACTCACGCTTATTCCACGTTGTGTCCTGAATGGTCATCAGAGTGGACAGGAAACAGCTTGCAGGACTTCCTCTTGCCCACTCTGCCAGTTTCCGGATCACACCAGCAGGAGCAATGAAACACAAAGACACACAGGCTGCTTCATGATTCAGTAATGTGCCCATATGGAAAAAAGACAAGTCACGCAAGTCTTAAAGGATCAAAGACCCTCACGAATCTGACAGTATTTATAGTGTTTACAAAGCAGCGGTAAAATAGATGTCAGTGCTCACTGCATGATTCGTCATGCTCATGCTTCCCTGTGAGGATGTATGACTCCAGCATGTTTCTAAACTTGAATATATAAAATAAAATGATGCTGATTAACTTCCTTTTCATGTGCAAAACCTTTTTTTTCTCAGCAAGGAAGCATTGCATTCGAAGCAAAGACTTTTATAACTATAAAGGATTTAAGCTCAGCATATATAAGTACACCCCTCACAAATCTCTATTTTAAATTCATATTTTTAATAGGAAGCTATACAATATTATATTTATGCATATACATTAGATTAGTCAGTACTGAAGCCAAATCTGGAGCTTATCTTACAAAATAACTTACAATAACGGTCCAAAAACTAGTACACCCAAATTTACATTATAGAAAAATATTAATTTTTTTAAAAAAGAGGAAAAATCAAGAGAAGCAAAAAAATTGAATATTTAGTTGAAATTTTGTAGCTTGCCATTTTTATTTATTTATTTATTTTTGGCAATATTTTGCTTGAATTTAATTGTATTATCTTTCAATTTCTAAACATGTTTGGTGATTAAAATATAATTTTAATAAAAATATGTTTAATAAATCTATTTTGTTTAAATGCACCTAAATACATTGCCTACTTACACTAAGAAATGGATAAAAATATTAATTTTCAAAGTGGGGAGTACTCAATTATGCTGAGCACTGTATATATTTTTGACACAAGTGTAAGTGCACTTACTCTTCGATAACGAAGCTTAAGGAGCAGATCAGTGCAGCTCTGTGACAGTCTTGTGTCCTGTTATTATAAGACTTTTGACCAGGATTTGAGTATTGAGTATTTATTTACTTTTGAGTATTGAGTATTGAGTATTGAGTATTTATTTACTTTTGACCAGGATTTGAGTATTGAGTATTTATTTACTTTTGAGTATTGAGTATTGAGTATTGAGTATTTATTTACTTTTGACCAGGATTTGAGGTCATTGAGTATTTATTTACTTGTGTAAATTTATTCAGTTTTTCAATTAATTTCAGTCATATTATTAACAAACATGAAAATGTTCATTTCATTTATTTACAATACAGTTTGTACAGTAATATTTTCTGTCTCTTAGTAGATATATTATATAAAAGACTTGCTTTGTTCACCAATTAAGTGGATCTAATTGGATTTGCATTGTGAACATTAAATAAAATCATCACAATCATTCCAAATAAATCTGCAGATTTTTTTTTTTTTTTACAAAATTCTGCGCAGAAATAGCTAAAGATGTCTGCAGATTCTCTCTGGTTTTACTGATAGCCAATATGGAATAAAAAGAGCACAAACAGTCAAATAAGTACTTCAGTCGTATCATCATAACTATTATGACAAACTATGCAATAAATATATTTAGCATTTATACGTTCATTTTTGTGATTTTAAATTGGTTTTTATTTTATACACATCATTTCTACATATTAATGAAATTACAAAAGCGTATTTATTATATTAGGTTTTTATAGTGTTTTTTGATGCTTTTTTTGCTGGGTGTTAACATAACGTCATTTGAGATGTTTTGAATGACAAAATAAAGGAAACTGAACTGAACCTATTTATAATACATTGTTTTTATTACATACATTAATTAATACATTAATATAGAAACCGTGGGCGACTCGGTGGCTCAGCGGTTAGCACTGTCGCCTCACAGCAAGAAGGTTGCTGGTTCGAGTCCTGGCTGGGTTAACTGGCATTTCTGCAAGTTCTCCCCGTGTTGGTGTGGGTTTCCCCAGGGTGCTCCCATTTCCCCCACAGTCCAAAGACATACGCTATGGGTGAATTGCATAAACTAAATTGGCTGTAGTGTATGTGTGTGAATGAGAGTGTATGGGCATTCGCTGCATGAAACATATGCTGGATAAGTTGACGATTCATTTCGCTGTGGTGACCCCAGATTAATAAAGGGACTAAGCCGAAAAGAAAATGAATGAATGGCTGTAGTGTATGTGTGTGAATGCGAGAGTATATGGATGTTTCCCAGTGCTGAAAGGGCATTCACTGTGTAAAACATATGCTGGATAAGTTGGTGGTTGATTGATAGATAGGAACCCTGATAAATGATAGGGACTAAACAGAAGGAAAATGAGTGAATGTTATTACATTAGAAACTGTTCTTTAAAATGTTATAATATTCAAGATAGGGCTGTCAAAATTAGCGTGTTAATGCATGTGATTAATTTGAAATATTTAACGCATAAAAAAAATAATGCAGTTTTTTTATTTCCTGTTGGGGCCGACGTGTGTTTAACTTGTAAAGAAATTTGGATAAGACCAAGGACGTGCTTTTAGAAACAAAGTTTCAGTATAAAGCAATTAATGTCGCTTCACCAGGCTATCCAGCTTTTTCTCCAGCATTTCATGCAATTTTAAGTGTTTCATTTTTAATCTTTAGACTTTAACTGCAGTTCAGCAGTTCACTCTCATTCAGCATATTTTCACTCAGGATGTTTTAATGGAATTTGTTACCTCATGGCGAACGAAAAGAAAAACCTTCGCATTTCGGGACTCGGGTGATCCTTTAAGGTAATCAAAAATCGCTGCTTACATGATAGACTCTTAATCAGAGTATCTTAATCATAAAAGCGGAGTATTGGTGTCCACGTAAATGTACTTAGTGAAAGTGCCAGATGAAGTCGAAAGCTGTCAAAGACAGACCATTTCTCTGCCTTCAAGCTGCTTCCATGAGTCCTCAAATGTTTCATTAAGTTTGACGTGTTTCCCCCTTACACGCAACTTTTGTAAAGCGTCTGCTTCACGTTGCTGTGTCAGAATCCTTGCTTGTAAAATACAGCCATACTTTAGAACGCTTAGTTGAAGCAAATTTGATGAACGCGATTGTGCGTGTTGATGAATCTGAAGGGATCCCTTGCTCACCGGTTGCGCTGTACTGCACGCATTGGCTGTGTGTGTGTGTGCGTGCGTGTGTTTGTTTGTTTGTAGTCCACTTAATCCAACATGGAAATCATTTTTGTTTGTTATTGGCATTGATTGTTTTGAAATTCAAATGGCACTTACATGCCTGTGTTTTTATTTCTGTAATAATTATGGCGTTTCGTGATTAATCATGATTAATTACGTTAATTACGTTGCCGTAATTCAAGAGCATTACCATGTTCACTACTTTAATCAAATAGAAAAGGCTATTTTAAATTGTTTAACTAAACCGAAAATAACAGTTAATGGTTTTCTGGTGCTTTTTTATGTTCTTGCTGTTATCGACGTAATGTAATTTCTTTCTGCATTACATCTGCTGTGATGTTTTAAATGACAATAACAGAAACTGAACTGAACTTCAATGTAATATACAGTATAATACATTGTTGTTATTATTACTTAGATTAATTAATACATTAAAACATATTAAAATAGAAACTGTCTCTTTTAAATGTAATAATATTTGACTGTTTTTACTATTGTGATCAAATAAATGAACTCATAGTAAACTGACTTATTTAAAAACATGTAAACAGTGTTAAAAGCTTTAAAAGGTGTTAAACTGTTAAAAAAGCTATTTTTACTTGTTCTACTAATCAGAAAATAACAGTTAAATTATTATCTTAAAGCAAAAGTAGCAGTAAACTAAATGCGCTGTAAAATGTATTGTAAAAGTAAAACAATTTTAAGATGTAGGGTGAACTGTACGCTACTTCAGATTGTAGGTAATTCATTAAAGAGTGTCTATTTTCGATGGTTAGATAATTGTTTTGTTATGTGTTCTTCTCACTGAGATGTGTTTTGTTGCTCCACAGAGGACTCTATGCTTTCCAGCTGCCTGACGAACAGGGTGGGCATCCCCATGTCTCTGGCCGGTCATCACAGTGCAGCTCAGGCGGCAGCAGCAGCAGCGGTCCAAGCGGCCGCTCTGGAACAGCTGCGGGAGAAGCTGGAGTCTGGAGAACCACCAGAGAAGAAGGTGATGCTCATGGCAGAGGAGCAGCAGAGGATCATGCAGCACGCACTGCAGCAGAACCTCTTCGCCATGGCCACACAGCTGCCCATGAACATTAAGCTCAACAACAGAGGTCAGTGCCTGCTAATAGAACATTTGTCCTATACACTGTATGGTTGCACAAAAATCTCTTGTGTGATTTAGTTAAGAAACTTCTGTGTTCTCCTTGAAAGATGCTGCATTGGTGATTAATGAAACAGCAGCAGTTGGTAGACTTGTTTAAATACATAATAAACGGTCTAGTGTAGAAGTGTAGTGTTTCTTTTGAATGACCCATAAAGTCCTGTTGACTGAGTCAATAATGGGACTAGAGGGCATTATGGGTCAGATGATGTAGATTAGGGCAGAGGGAAGACCACTAATAGGTAACGGCTGCTGGAGAAGTCAAACACACGTGACTAAATATTAGTCAACTAGTGTTTCCTAACCGAACTGAAGGATAGATAAGTTGGATAGTTTTTATGGATAATTGATCAGATTTATTGGACAGCTTTCTTAAAACTCATCTTACAAATAAAGCTTTGAGACATTTTCAAACTTGTTTCGGCTTGACATTATGGAAATATATCTTGTTTTCATTTAGTTTTAAAGATATACAGTTGAATTATATCAATTCACATTTATTAGCCCCCCTGAATTATTAGCCCCCTGTTTATTTTTGTCCCCAATTTCTGTTTAACGAAGAGAACATTTTTCAACACATTTTTAAACATAATAGTTTTAAAATTTATTTTATCTTTGCCATGATGACAGTAAATAATATTTGACTAGATATTTTTCAAGACACTTCTATACAGCTTAAAGTGACATTTAAAGGCTTAACTAGGATAATTAGGTTAACTATGCAGGTTGGGGTAATTAGGCAAGTTATTGTTTAACAATGGTTTGTTCTGTAGACTATCTAAAAATAAAATCGGCTAAAGGGGCTAATAATTTTGACCTTAAAATGGGTTTTAAAAAATTCAAAACTGCTTTCATTCTAGCTGAAATAAAACACATAAGACTTTCTCCAGAAGAAAAAATATTATCAGACATACTGTAAAAAATTCGTTGCTCTGTTAAACATCATTTGGGAAATATAAAAAAAAAATCCAAATGTAGGCTAATAATTCTGACTTCAACTTGATATTACTAAAACTAAATAAACAACATTTAACATCTACAGTATATAGACGAAATCTATAATTAAAATGATTTAAACACTAATTCAAGTTGTTCATAAAAAACCAATAATTTCTCTGATACAAAGATAACAGTTATGAATGATTTGTTTTATATTGTTTTCTTGACACTATTGAAGACATTTATAAAGAAAATAACATGTCTCTGTTAAAGTTAACCCCTTGACTGCCTTTCTACTTAGCAGTTGACCCTGTTTTTAAATAATGACTGTTAAGGTCATTTAAAGAATGACTGTTTAAAATAATGGTTTACACACACAGCATTGTTGGTTTAAAAAATCAAATAAACATTATCCTGTTGCACTACTACATTTGATTTTGGGTTTATTGTAAAAAAAAAACAAACCCAAAAAAACAAGAAAACATGTAAAATGAAATAACATGAAATGTTTTATAGTATACTTAACAAAAAAAGGGGATTTAGTATTCAAAAATGTTTTATTCTGATTATATTTTTTTAATAAATTGGTCTTCCACTTCATATTTTCAGATTTTTCATAGTAAATGTATTAACTCCAGCACTTTTACCATAAACCGACATATTAACCATTTGATAGAGGCTGATATTTTAGAAATTATGGGATGTGTTGAAAAAAATGCATTGAGTATGTTAACTAGCGACATTAGGAGTTAAGAAATGCAATCCAAACATTTTTTTCTTGGTGTGGTAGTTAAAGGGTTAAGTGTTTATAAGACGGTCTTCCAAAATGAAAAGTCAAACTTAATTTAATGTTCTTGGTGAAATTTTCCAGATGAAGAATAGTGATGTCTGCTGAGCGCTTTGTCTAATGTAGATGATTTCACTATGCTTAATGACAGTGTGCGTGTATGGTGATTGCTGGCTTCTCATGAGCAATGTGTCTTTTTCATGTCTCTTATTCAACCCATAAAACAAGAGCTTCTTTATATGCTGAGACAATATACCATAATTCTAGAACACAAGCCAAGACTTTCACACAGAAACACTCTGCAATTTAAAGATTATATTAAATATTATTTTGTGCAACCTCACGCAGAGTAATGACAGAGTGAAAACTGAAAGTCCTGACAGTTGCAGAGTTTTTTTGTATATATGAATTCTCTTTTGTGTTTCATCTTCTCCCTTTTAGACTGAAAATATGGTGTTCTGCTTAAATATGTGATGAGTGCATTGTGCTTAATGTTAACATTGTGATCACAGTGAAGTAATGTTGAACGCATGACGCAGTTCTCTATCTGGAGAAGTGTTTTGGACAGTTATCACCTCCCTCTCCCCCCTTTAACTCTTTTAATAAACCCCTCCTTATCCTGTCACTCATGAGTTATCACCGATAGTTGGTGGCACGCTTCTCTTGCTTCTTGTGTTCCTTTTATAAATGCTCATATTGAGTTTTTCTCTTCCTCGCTCTCTGGCTCCTCTCTTGACAGATGATAGACAAGAGACTGCATTGAACCTGTCTACCAACGGCATTAGCAGCATCAACATGTCAATAGAAATAAATGGGGTTGTCTACACAGGTAAATAGAGCGCCGTTTGCTGATGTAATTGCAGGCAGGAAATTCAATAAGTTATAGCAGCACCCCCTCGCTTAGTCCTCCACACAATTTGATGTCTTTGCTATAAAATCCATCGTAATGAAGTGGCAAGTCCAATAGAGTTAAAAAAGTTAAATATCTTCAAATTGGGCCTGGGCGCCGGGAGGTCGATGGAGCTTATTGTCTTTCGTGCCCGAGAGAAAGGCCCTGCGCCTTAGCAAGATACAGTGCTTGTGCCTGATGTGCGAGAGACAGTAATTACTAGAAGATGCCTCATAAGCTTGCTGGGAACAATTCGGGAGATCAAGTTGAAGTGGCATCCGTTTTTCCACTCGATGGTTTGTTCTCTGTAAAGATGCACAGCTCTGGAACTTTTCCTACTGCAGATGATTTAATGCTTTTGTTTAGAATTTTAATACAACTAAACTATACAGAGACATACTACATTTATCAGACTCTGAACAAAAAAGTGGCTATTTTAAAAGTTAAACTCGCATGTTTAAATTAATTAAAGTGAACTCAGAAAAATAAAAGTAAAACAATTCATTAAATCCAGTGAAAACTCTGAAAAGCTGATGTGATGCTTAAACTGACAAACTTAGATAATGAATATACAGTAGCAGGTTTATGATAATAAAACAGTCTTTTTTTAATTGTGTTTTACTTACTTACAATACTCTTAAGTTTACTCTTAAGTTGTGAAATAATCTTAAGTTTACATGACAATCAAGTGCTAAAAACTTTGTGGTTTTGAAAAGATTTGCATACAGCCAATATTGTCACATTGATCTCTGTTTGTACAGATATGCAAAATAAAAAAACACTGTACAGTATGTAATCAGTGATGGCATCAGTTTCAAAAACTTGCACTTTAAGGCCCGTTTTCCAAAAAAATCTGCAATTATTGCAAAAATATTTCAATTAAAAATTTAGGTTTCACATATTTTCACTATATTAGTGTGTGTTTAGTGAGCATCTTCTTAGATCTAAATAAAAAGTGAGATACTCATTAATATACGGAATATAAAGGGGGTGCTGTGATGTGTTGTTTGTTAGCATTATGGACCACATACAGAAATGTACCGTTAGAACATTTTAAAGTGTTATGTTATATATAATGTGTATGTATATGTGTGTGTGTGTGTGTGTGTATATATATATATATATATATATATATATATATATATATATATATATATATATATATATATATATATATATATATATATATATATATATAAATATATATAAAGTGTGTGGTAATGATAATAATGAACCTTATTGTTTTCATGATAGTATTCAATGTGTAATTTAATTTTGAATAATATTTTTGATATATTTTGAATTGTTATTTAACATAAACATGTAGTTATTATTTATACATCATCAGCCTGAGGTTGCTGCAATGACGTTTAGCTTTTTTAGTTTTGTTCAGTCCACAAAATGAGAAATGTAAAAAATAAACGCTTGCACTAAAAGTATCACAAAATGGCCCCATACAATGTCACACGACATGTATAAATGTTCTGGGGATAAACTTGCTTGTGCACAACTGTTTGTTGAAAAAATTATTAGAGCTGCAGTTTGGCCAGAAAAGGCTCACATGTGCATGGTCCATGGTCTTCATGAAAAATGAATTTATTCACGCCAAACTTGTCCAAATGATAGTTGACCAGTCAACACAACAAATCAACGTGAATTTTATTTTGTGTGGGATTTCTAATTGTCATGGTTTCTCCCAACTTGAGGGATTTTTGGGACAAATTGTAGTTAATATTGCCATTGATAGAATGCAGGACTAAGACAAAAATAAACAGTCCTGATTTTTACAAAATAATACTTAATAAAATGAAATAAGGGTGGCACAATGTCTCAGTGGTTAGCACTGTCGCCTCACAGCAAGAATGCCGCTGGTTCAAGTCCCTACTGGGACCATTTGGCATTTCTTTGTAGAGTTTGCATGTTCTCCCCATGTTGGCGTGGGTTTCCTCTGGGTGCTCCGGTTTCCCTCACAGTCACACAAGACATGCGCTATTGTTGAATTGGGTAAACTAAATTGTCCGTAGTGTATGAGTCTGAATGAGTGTGTATGGGTGTTTCCCAGTGCTGGGTTGCAGCTGAAAGGGCATCCGCTGTGAAAACATATGCTGGAATACTTGGTAGTTCATTACGCTGTGGCGACCTCTGAAATAAAGACTAAGCTAAAGGAAAATGAATGAATAAATGAAATTTAATAATAAAATAACTTGATTTTCTACCAGAATATTTGAACAGCATTAAAAGGACGAGTGCAAGCAGAGCAATTTAGAATTTCTCATTTTGTGGTTAAAAACAAAAACAAAAGAAAGGTAAATGCCATTAAAACAGCTCCAGGGTGGTTCAATGATGACTTCATTTTCTTTTTTTGGCTGAACTATCCTTTAAGCCGCTGATGTTGTTTATGTTCATACATCTTACATGTAACTTCAGACTAACTCCACCTTTGTCCTGTGACTCCAGGGGTTTTGTTTGCCCGTAAGCCAGCCATTGGCTTCATGCCCAGCAGCCAGCGAGTCCATCACCAACACAGCTCTCAGGGAAAGAGCAACAGCCCGGGGCTCAGCAGCCACATTCAGCCGTCCTCTTCTTCCTCCTCCAGCGCCTCCTCACACGGACCAGCCACCTCCCCATGAGCCCCTTCCCGGCCCACAACACCTCACTTCACTCACTCTCCCCCACCGGCCGGCTGCAGACAAGGCAGGGTCTTTAGGTCATTCTGTTGGACCACTTATTTCTGTCTCCTTCAATGTACAATGTACACTTTTTACTGTTTTTTAACCCTCCCTCTGCAAATCAGGACAGGAGCGTCCATCACTCGAAAAAAAAAAAACTTCCATTAAAACAGCTAATAGCCGCACATTTGAAGTGTGTTACATTTACATATGCAGCAAGTTGCAGCTTTTTGTTTTTTTCTAAGGACGCGGTATTCAGTGCGGAGCGACTAAACTGCGTGACAATGCCATGAACACAAGAAGCGCAGTGATGCTTCAGAGGACGGGCACCGACCTGCTTTCATCTTCACTTTCCTACACAGATCCTGAATTTTTTGGCACAGGAGTCCATACTCTTCTTCGCCTTCACTTGTTGCATTCTTGAATCAAACAGCAAGAGCTACTATCAGCTATTACCAAAGAGAATAAGAGCAACGTTGTAAATTTTTTTTAAATCTACTTTATCACACAAATCTGATGTCATTGCAAACTACCAGTCGCCATAGTTACAGTAATTATCAAGCGTTTCGATTTGAATCAAAGCACATCCCATTTAACTTGGGCATCAAATCGTCAGGGAGAAAAAGTTATTTAACGTATTATTATCACACCCATTTACAAGACTGGGAGAATCATAAACGCTTGCCGTATTTGCAAGATGTATATCTTGATATTGAAGAAAGCAGACAGGATTATGTCTGCTCTCGTGACTGGTTTTGGCCTGCGGCCGTGGCGAAATATATTCCATTGATTGGTGAGTTATTTGGGGAACACTTGTCGACAATGTTTAAAGATTTTCCACCACCTCAGCTCGTGTTTTATAGCAAAGTGTTCATTAAATGGTTTGAGTACACGGGAAAAACGGGTCACACCGGTTAATACAGGTTTCAGAAGTCAGGGGTAAAAAGATATCGGGGCGTGTGACTGAGCTGGACGTTGATCATAAAAACTAGCTGACAGGCTCTTGGGAAGAAGATTATGTGGTGTGAATAGGCTGAATGTGGCTCATCGTAGGCATCAGTTCATGAGGCGAGATCTCTGTTGTGAATAGAATTCATTTTTCATCAAGTTTTCAACAATGCACTTGCATTTGAGAGTTCACCTCTCGTCCTTTATTCCATTCTCCATTTTGTTTTGTTGCTCAAACTCTTTCTTTTTTCCTCTCTTTTCACTCGGCGGCAGAGAAATGGGAGGATGTTCTTGTGTCATTTTCTTTTTAGAATTCAGTAGATGATTTCAAGTCGTATTTATTATTATTACTTTTATCCTCTTGCTTTCGTGTTGAACCTTGGGCTGCTTTCAGCAACATCGCTTTTATTTAAAGAAGAAAGGAAAGTCATATTACAGCCCAATACCTCACAAATCCTGCAAACCTGTACACAGATGATCGATGATGAAAACAAGATATACCTCATTTATTTCATTTCTCTTATTTTTATTGTGAAGCCACTTGAAAAATGATGTTTTTTCAACTAATCACTGGATTATTTTTTTTTTCTTCTATTTGTATTGTTTTACCAAAGAAGGGAATATATAGTGAACACACATCTACCTCATTTGTTATAGACTGTGCCAACAACATAATCACAGCAGCCAGTTTTTAACCATAGCCTTTCTGGTCCAGATTCCCTCACGCCTGTGTGAACCAGAGGCTGGAGAACACTGGGTTTCACAGCTTCATCTGCTTTGCTTGTTTGTCTTTGTCAATCGCATTTTTATGCATGGGAAAATAAACTATCAGAAGGATTCTATTTTATGTATACAACTGGTCAGATCGATGTTCATTTGATCGATGTTCATTTGTACAGTATCGATATTTGTTGAGTCAGATCTGAAATTCATCTCTTGAAACATATCTTAAGTTAAAGGGTTAGTTCACCCCAAAATGGATATTCTGTCATCGTTTATACTCCTCATGCCGTTATAAACCCATAAGAGCTTCTGTTCTTCTTAGAAACACAGTTTAAGATATTTGTAATTTACATTTAGGGATTTAGCGGACGCTTTTGTCCAAAGCAACTTACATATAAGGAGGCATTCAGCAATTCAGCAAGAAGAGGCAATACATAATTATTGTTTCTGTTGAGATTGTCCACCCAAAACTCTGATGCCACAAAACCACATTGTAAAATAAATCTAAATGTATCAAGCAGTATATTTCAAGGGTTTTGAAGAGACGTGACTGCTTTATATGATGAACAGAATTGATTTGGGCTTTTATCCATATATTAACATTGTTCAAAAGCAGAAGCTCAACCCCACCCAATGCCGGTTGTATCAGCAAGTTTGGAGCCCTGAATTTGAAATTGTGCAATAATTAAAGAGTGAAAACCTCTTCTGTTTGCGCACAACAATCAGCTGGACAGACTTGGTGTGTGAAATAACAGAGCGATGTACGAACCGTAACTTGTTTCTGTTGTCAGATCTTGGTGGAAAAATCACAATCAATAACACGTCTATTAAAAACAGAGGAAAATCCAAATACATTATTTAAAAGCAATACCAATATATCACTGTCCACATTTGACCACTTTAGCAACTCTAATTAAAGCTGATAGATTTATCAGCAGAGCTTAAAAAAACAAGCCAACGGATGATTAAAATAAAAAGACATGGCAACACTTCAGGCGCAAATAAATCACAATGCAATCTTGGAAGGTTTGGTGTTGTAATGTTAAATTGGTCAAAAATAGTAAATAAACTTCTGCCAATCAGTTATCAACTATCATGTTTGGTCATATTCTGTAGGCTTCAAACTATTTAGACAATATACTTTCCTATTTATGTGTCTGTCATTCCTGAAGCATTTAGTTTAGCCTATACATTGTTAAACCCTCCGGGTGTCCACTATTAGGAGTTTGCTGATTTAAGATTAAATATGAAGTACTCTCTATTGTGCAAACGTTGCAGAATAAGCAGCTATTACAGAGTCTTTTAATAATTATTATTATCCATGCTAATGTAACGTTTAACCCACCGATCCAATTGCACCCAACCCGGTCTGAGCTGGAATCGAACCAGCGATTCATTATATAGAAGTCGGTTGCTCTAACAAGGAGGCTAAAGCCTCTAGTGTCTGTCGCTAGAGCACCTTTAGAGGTCAGAGGAGTGAGGGATACCTGCATAGCCCTTCGCTAGCTGGCCTTCATTACACTTACCCCCTTCAACCTCACTCCTATCCCGGACGAGCCCCCACGTGAAACCCACTGAGCTGGGTTCGAACTGGCGGTTCTTTGCATGGGAGTCGGTTGCTCTAACAAAGCACTTTGCTAGCTGGCCTCCATTTGACTTAAGATTAAATAAATGTTGAAGAGGGCCCAAAAAGTGACCACCATGAAGCTTCGAAAACTTTATGAATGTTTTTTTTTATTCAGTGGTGTGGAACGCATAAGACTTACTCAGTTTGTAGCAAAAAAAATTTGAAGTCTTCATAAATCCTTTGAAGCTTCAGTTTTTGGTTGAATAGACCTTCAGTTAAAGGACATAAATGTATCATATTTTATGGAAATTATAGGTTGTATTATGTTGTATTAGTTAATGTTACTTAATAGATTTACTAATATGAACAAACAAAACCTTATTGTAAAGTGTGATCAGATTTTTCCATATAGTCTGATGAGTTAGGAATGACATAAGGTGGAGCAAAATGATGACAGAATTTCAATTTTGGTGAACAAATCCTTCAAGCTGCGACCTCGGGCAAGTGTTTTAGCTCACGGTTTGCAGCAGTTCCATCGATGCCAGTGTTTGAGTCCTCATTTCTCTTCACAACCTAATGTGGCTTTTACCTATTCTAAATCAAAACAAACTAAATCTTATTAGTTTCTTTTAATGGGATTTGATGTTGAGACATGTTCAGAACAGGACTTATTTTTACAAATACCAAAGATGAGACAATAGTGTCAGGTTGACAGTTTCCAACCTCAAATTGTCGGTCTTAACTTTAACCCTCAAACAGCAGAGAAATGTTTCGATTTTGATCCTGCTGTGGTAAAACATGATTATAAAGCACTTGGGTCTAAAAGTTTTAGAGAAGGCCAAGCTGTATATTCAGTGAGTCTCAGCGCACGAATGGCAATCTAAGAATGTAATCGCCGTTTCTGGATTTTAGCACAACCTAAGGAGTAAACCTGACCATCATATTGTTGTTGTTGTTGTTGTATAGGTGCGAGGATTAATGGAGATATAGAGTCTATATTTATGTGGAATTACAGAGGGCACAATCAATGCACAATTGTCTGATTCCTGTTGTTGGATGTAATTTACCTCTTGATCAGCTTATGAAGAGACTTATTTTGTCCCAGGAGTGGCACAGTCTATTCCTTCACATGACTGTCTGTGGTCTCTTCACCAAACTGCAGAGATTTCGAGCGCAAATCCTGGACGAACTCTGGAGAGAGAAAGCATAGTCAGAGCGATTCCATAACCAAAGCTTTAACCAAACCACTCTCACAGGCTTACTGATGACAATGTTAGAACATTTGTTCGTTAAACAAACAAGAAAAGACTATCATTTTAATAAAGGTTAAGAAAAAAAAAAGATTCACTCATGTGCTTAAAGAATAACATGTCGTTTACCTTGTTTAGCTATGATGTCAACGATGCTATGCTGGTAGATTTTAGATCCTATTATACGCTGTGTATGAAGCTTATTTTCCTTTTATTCACTTTGGATAAATCCAGTGCATTATGGGAAAGCTGGATTGTGGTGCTCAGGGGTTAAAAAAAGATGAAAAAAAACTGGTTAAAGTTTTTTTTTTTTTTTCGTTTGTTTGTTTTGTTTGTTTTGCCATTGACTTGTAGCATAATTAGAAATAAAGTACTGCTTTCCACTTTAATGTCCGGTTGAGTTTTTCCTTTTGGTTTGAAATGATGTAATAAATGTCTTCTGTGAAAACAGCTTTATAGTGGTCTAATATTTAATATTGGTCTTCATTATAAAACAGAAGGAAGCATGAGGTGCGTTATAAAATGGGATTTCATATGCACACTTCAGCAAAACGCTTTAAGTGAAGCTCATACTCAATCAAAGCTACATTTATATTTACATAATGTATATAATAACTATGTACATTTTTCATGATATATAAATGATCATATTTCATTCATGTGATGGCAAAGCTGAATTTTCAGCGCTCGAAACTTTTCAGTGTCACAAGATTCTTATGATTCACGAAATTCATGTTAAACACTAAGTACTAAAAATACAAATTTGCGGTTGATTTTACCTTAATGGGATAGTTCATCCACAGATGAAAATTCTGTCATCATTTACTCACCCATAACTTATTCCAATGCTGTTTGACCTTATTGTGTTGAGCACACAAGTAGATATTTTGAAGATGGCTGGAAACCTGTAACCAGTAGTACAAATGCTATTTGTTTCTTCTCCCATGGAAGTCAAAGTTTACAGGTTTTCAGCTTTCTTCAAAATATTGTCTTTAGTTTTCGAAAAAGTAAAAAGTTTTGGAATCACTTAAGAGAGAGTAAATAGTGAGTAAATGTTCATTTTTGGGTGCTCTATCTCTTTAACGCCATTTGAGATCTTGACTTTTTGTTTTCGCAAAATCATTTAAGAATTTGATCTCAAACTGTGGTCCTTGGTGAGTCATAATATGCAAGTCAACAACTATCAAGACTGTGAGAGTCAACAAACCTCTGTTACAGGAAGCTTGTGCTCCTTACTGTCATGGATGCACTCCGTGGATTAAAGGTAGTGATCTTTTAAATGATGTTCAGTTTCTTGTTTATGCTGATCGCTTCACCCCACAACACTCCAATGTTATGTATAAATACTCACCGGCCACTATATTAGGTACACCTGTCCAACTGCTCGTTAACGCAAATTTCTAATTAGCCAATCACATGGCAGCAACTCAATGCATGTAGACATGGTCAAGATGATCTGCTGCAGTTCAAACCGAGCATCAGAATAGGGAAGAAAGGTGCCTTTGAACGTGGCATGGTTGTTAGTGCCAGTCGGGCTGGTTTGAGTATTTCAGAAACTGCTGATCTACTGGGATTTTCACGCACAATCATCTCAGAAAATAGTCAGAAAAAAAAAATATTCAGTGAGTGGCTACAAATCGCACAGGCCTACCAAAATTGGACAATAGAAGATTAGAAAAACGTTGCTTGGTCTGATGAGTCTCGATTTCTGTTGCGACATTCAGATGGTAGCGTTAGAATTTGGCGTTAAAAACATGAAAGCATGGATCCATCCTGCCTTGTATCAATCGTTCAGGCTGGTGGTGGTGGTGTAATGGTGTGGGGGATATTTTCTTGGCACACTTTGGGCCCATTAGTACCAATTGAGCATCGTGTCAACGCCACAGCCTACCTGAGTGTTGTTGCTGACCATGTCCATCCCTTTATGACCACAGAGTACTCATCTTCTGATGGCTACTTCCAGCAGGATAACGTGCCATGTCATCTCAGGCTGGTTTCTTGAACATGACAATGAGTTCACTGTCTTAAAATGGCCTTCACATTCACCAGATCTCAATCCAATAGAGCATTTTTGGGATGTGGTGGAAAGGGAGATTCGCAATATGGATGTGCAGCCGACAAATCTTCAACAACTGCATGATACTATCATGTCAATATTTCCAGTATCTTGTTGAATCTATGCCATGAAGGATTAAGGCAGTTCTGAAGTCAAAAGTGGGTCCAAACCCGGTACTAGTAGGGTGTACCTAATAAAGTGACCGGTGATTGTATGCCTGTGTATGGTTTTTTATGGTTCACCATTGCCTTGAACTCACCAGTGACCACAATTTCAGCTAAAAATCTTTAATGTTAAAAAATGTATTTTAAAAAGTCATCTACATTTTGCACAGTAAAAACGCTTTTAATGAGTAAATTAAAACCTTTTTTTAGGCCAACTGTGCTTTTAATTTTTGATCAGCCTGAGATTGCTGTCCACTCGAAAGGCAAATTGAACAACAAGTGTTCATTGAGCGATACGATATACACAACAACAAGACGGCCTTCAGTCTCATTATGTTCATATTAACTCATAATGAGATTGTGTGGAAACGGCAGATGGTCCTGAATTCCAAATAACAGCTGCTCAGAATTATATATTAGTAATTCATTTCCACAGTAAGACAAGAGGGGGGAAAACAAAGAGCGAGCAGTGGACTCGGCTGGACAAAGGTCAAAATCGCGCACTGCAAACGCAGGCAATTAAACTAATGATGCCAGGGGTGTGTGCAGCATTAAGCAGCTAAAATGGAGTAAAGATCGCTTCATTAAGACTCAAGAACCTGATGTAATTAGGAGTACGGCCAAGATTAGTGTCTGTCAATGGGTTTGCCTGGGATTTGCGGGTAATAGAGTTATCATTGGGGCTCAAGGAGTGTTACATTACACTTCGGAATAAACAAAAACAAATTAGCGGCGTCGTCCAATAATGGGTTATCTTGTCAGGGCCTGACAGAAATCCATGCCCTATAACACAGTGTTAATTTTATGCATCACTGACAAGCACCTCCACAATCAATGGAGGTACTATAAAGTCAGGGAGACCATCAATTCAAGTTCAGGACAGGTAGACGAGCGCTTTTGTGTGCTAAACCGATGTGTATTGGAACTAAAAGTATTGTTCATTAAATTCATGAGCTTTACTTTCAAAAACTTTTGTGATCGCCGACGTATTAAATGTCTCAATCCATATAATAATTACAGCATCAATCTGAAATAATTAGCATTGGACTACCTGAAACACTTACTAACTATATATCTTGTTTTAATTAAAGTTGTATTAAATTAAAGCTATAGAAACATTTCAATGGAAATTCAACAAAGATAGATATAAAACCAATAAGATCTTTAACGGTTCAGTAGTTTTGGCACATTACTCCAAATTATTGAATTCAGGTGTAAAAAAATCACTCAGACTGCTTCTACATACATTTCTATAAGAATGATCACTCTTGGGCGATGCAGTGGCGCAGTAGGTAGTGCTGTCGCCTCACAGCAAGAAGGTCGCTGGTTCGAGCCTCGACTGGGTCAGTTGGTGTTTCTGTGTGGAGTTTGCATGTTCTTCCTGCATTCACGTGGGTTTCCTCTGGGTGCTCCTGTTTCCCCCACAGTCTAAAGACATGCGGTACAGGTGAATTGGGTAAGCTAAATTGTGCGTAGTGTATGAGTGTGTGTGGATGTTTCCCAGATGGGTTGCAGCTGGAAGGGCATTCGCTGCATAAAACAAATGCTGGTTAAATTGGCGATTCATTCCACTGTGGCAACCCCAGATTAATAAAGGGACTAAGCCGACAAGAAAATGAATGAATGAATGATCACTCTCAGCAGCTCAGTTAAAGCATAGTACCTAGATGCATGAAAGTTCCTCAACACTTAATATTGTACGAACAACTGTTAGAAGTATTATAACAAAGCGGAAGCAATTAGGAACAACGGCAACTCAAACACAACATGATAGGCCACATAAAGTCACAGAGTGGTGTCAGCAGATGCTGAGGTGCACAGTGAACACAAGTCACAAACTTTCTGCAGAGTCAATGGCTACAACTTCATGTAGCCTACAGATTAACTCAAGAACAGGCATAGAGAGCTTCATATAATGGTTTTCCAAAGCTGAACAGCTTCATCCATGACACATAAAAAAAAGTGTAAAGTTTGGCTGAAAGAGATTATGGTGTGGTTCAGGTTAGGGCTGTGAGTGACTAGTGATGCCCAGTGAGAGACTAAATTTTGAATGATCAAGATTACACTGTAAAAATTATAATAATAATATTTCTTTACATTTTAATAGCACTTTTCTGGACACTCAAAGCGCTTTACACATTTTTGGGAGGAATCTCTTCACCCACCACCAGTGTGCAGCATCCACTTGGATGGTGCGACGGCAGCCATATTGCACCAGGCCGCAAACCACACACCAGCTGATTGGTGGTAAGGACGCAAACCCCTACTCTTTTTTTGAAGGACATCCTGGATTTTTTAACAATTACAGAGTCAGGACCTCGGTTTAACGTCTCATCCGAAAGATGGCGCACACTGACAGTATAGCGTCCCCTTCACTATACTGGGGCGTTAGGACCCACAAAGGCTGCAGGTTGAGTGCCCCTTGCTGGCCTCACTAACACCACTTCCGGCAGCAACCTAGCTTTCCCATGTGGGCTCCCATCTAGGTACTGAAAGGGCACAGCCCTGTTTAGCTTCAGTGGGCGACCATGTGAGAGCTGCAGAGAGCTAGCTGCCAGCAAAAAATATTGGAAAAATATGTAATTTAACTGTTAAAAATAAAGGGAAATGTCTAAATTTTACAGTAAATTGCCGTATTTTTTGTCAAACACCATTATTTTGAAGTTTTAACATCTACACAACATAACTTTGCATTGTGGATGAGAAAGTCACATGATGAATCAATGTTTATTATAAACAGTTTTTTCCACAAGCAGAGAAACACACGAATTTATAGAAGGTGCTCAGTGTCATTCACACAACTGCTAAACATCATCATGGGAACACACATAAAATGTAGATAATTCAATAAACAAACACACGTATTGCTTATATCAAATATGTAATCCAGAGAACCCAAAATAACTTTGAAGTGGTCTAAAATTTCTAGTGCTGTTCATTTCTTGTTAGTTGTTATAGTCATCGTTAGGAATGATTTCTGTTTTGACTGGGCTATAAGCTGTTAGCTGAGGTGGACTTTATTGATGTTTTTGATTATGATCAAAGTTTCAGACCAGACACATTACTATATTAAAGATATTTATTCATTCATTCATTTTCTTTCCAGCTTAGTCTCTTTATTAATCTGGGGTAGCCACAGCGGAATGAACCGCCAACTTATCCAGCATATGTTTTATGCAGCAAATGCCCTTCCAGCTACAACCCATCACTGGGAAACATCCATACACACTCATTCACTACGGACAATTTAGCCTACCCAATTCACCTATACCACATGTCTTTGGACTTGTGGGGGAAACCGGAGCACCGGAGTGAACACGGGGAGAACATGCAAACTCCACACAGAAACGCCAACTGACCCAGCTGAGGCTCGAACCAGTGACCTTTTTACTGTGAGGCAAACGTGCTACTCATTGTGCAGCCCTATATTAAAGATATATAATTCTCAAACCTTTTTGAACATAAAATAGGTCCAACATCGTCATTTAAAACTGCGTGAGTCAAACAGACATCCCCATTTAAAATGTGCAGTTACAGCAACAGACAACTAAACTGCAGTGTGTGTTTAATAAAAACATTATCATACTTTATTGTGGATGCTAAAAAAATTAAGAATAGTTATTTAGGTCACAGTTTACAATAAGGTATCATTAGTTAATGATAGGTAATGCATTTAAATAATTAATACTGATTAATACTGTTAACTAATACTGTAATAAGCCGTATAACAGTAAAATATTCATGTAATGTTACTATATTTCATATAAAAATTCAAGGGCCGGCATGGTGGCTCAGTGCTTAGTACTGTCGCCTCACAGCAAGAAGGTCGCTGGTTTGAGTCTCGGCTGAACCAGTTGGCATTTCTGTGTGGAGTTTGCATGTTCTCCCCGTGTTGGTGTAGGTTTCCTCTTGGTGCTCCGGTTTCCCCCACAGTCCAAAAACATGCGCTATAGGGCTTAAATTGGCCGTAGTGTATGACTGTGTATGGATGTTTGCCATTACTGGGTTGCAGCTGAAAGGGCGTTCGCTGTGTAAAACATATGCTGGATAAAATGGCGGTTCGTTCCACTGTGGCGACCCCGGATGAATAAAGAGACTAAGCTGAAGGAAAATAAATGAATACTGTAAAACTGTAATAATAATATTGCTCGTTGTTTGTTCATGTTAGTAAATACATAAAGTAATATTAACCAATGCATAGTTATTGTAAAGTGTTACCATTATCTGTATAGGGTATTTACTGTTTTTTCATGCAGACGTCCCTCTACTGACAGGCATTAAAGTGCTCATGTGTCCAAGGGGTCAGATTACTCTGCCTGAAGGGCTCATCTGCCTGCTTATTACCTGTTGTCTCATTTCATTTTAGCGTCGGCTGTTCCACCAAGAAATAACCTCAGTTTAATTATGGATATGATGATTTGTCATTCACACACAATGTTTATTATCAGGTGTAATTAACAATGATCTCCATGAAGTCTGCCTTATTATGAAATGTCAAAACTCAGCCGTCTAAGCAAAAAAAAAAGCCAGAACAATATGTTTTTGGTCTCTTTCCCTCATTTTACACCTTTATTTGCTGACCGATGACCCACTGATAAGCGAAACAACAACAAAGATGTGTTTTTTATGCTCTGCTGTGCTGGTGGCCATTGATTTGGTGGTGAACTTTAACCTCAGGATCAGATCCCACAGCAGAATCAGCTCACGGCTGTCAGAGATGATTAGCTCAGCTGATCTAACGCACAGGATTTGAGCTGTCAATACCAATTAGCAAGCACAGCATATAGCAGCGATGGTATCACATCTAGAATACTGATTAATTTCAATGCACATTATTTATATACATTGTGATTTCATAGAACAAAAAATGACTTGTATCATGTCTACACTGGAAGTCAGACGCACAACAAGACTAACGACTATTAAACCATTATTTCTACACTGGATTCCAGTCACAAATATCTGACAGTAAACAATAAACTATTTTCTTTTCTACCAATTTGGCCATTACTACAAATAAGGCCTTCTTGAGACATTTTATTTATTCCCCAAAACACAATCTGGTACTGTAAACATACTGTAACATTGACAAACAACATTTTTCTAAAAACGTTTTACAGACTACTCAGGTAGCAAAGAATTCTGGCCCAGATTTGGCATAAATCTGGCACAGCAGGCATTTATCTGGCACTGGCATACAGCATGTGGGCCAAACTTGGCCCTGGTTTGGCAGAGGTGGCACCGTCTTTAAGGTGGCAAACAATACTCGGGCCAAAAGTAAAATGTAGTATTTGGCCCAGATGTTAATACTTGATATGTGGGCCATGTAAGTTTGGCCTGTCCCGACCCACATTTAAAATACATTTTATTATTTTAAAATAAAGAAAAAAAATTCTACCAATTAGGTCACTTTGAGAAAAAAGCTCACTCATAGCAAGCCTAAAGTGCAATGATTTATGGGTTCAGTTAAGGGTTACTAACTCGGCTGAGACTTGGCCCAGATATGGTCCGTGATTGGCCCTTGTCTGGAAGCCAGATATGGTCCAGTCATGTGCCGTAATTCACTGCGGCATGTGGGCCAAGCAAAAGCTGATTGTGTGGGCCAAAGCTGGGTTAGAGATATTTTGCTATGTGGGTAGTAAAGGACATGGAGTTGAATTAAACTGGGGTCAACATGAGCACCATAGGGATACAGTATATATTGGCGGGCTAACCACAAGGCTATTGCTGCCAACATCAACTTCTCGTCCATACCACAAATAACAGGGCTGGAGCATTAGACCCTTTTCACAAGACAGTGATGACGCATTTCAGCAGTCTTCAGCATCTTAGTCAGTGGCAGAAAGAGTACTGAAAAATCATCCTCAAGTAAAAGTACCATTACTTGTTTAAAAATGTAGTGCAAGTTAAGTAAAAGTATCTGTTGTAAATATTACTTAAAGTATGAGTAAAAAGACCTTTCAAAAGTAGTGAGTAGTGAGTATTACCATTGGAAAAGCGGATGCATTTATCTGTAATTTATGGATGGGTGTAAACGTAACATTCTGTAGTGCATTTAGTTATTGCCCAGCAGGCACACAATGTCATAAGACGTTAATATTAGGTTAGATTTAGGTTGTAAGGTCAGGTGACCAAAATTCAATGTCTAGCCAGTGTCTAAGGACAACATTATTTTGATCTCCAATAACATCGCCAAATGGCGTTGATATTTGGTTGATTTTAGGTTGTGTTGGAAAGTGACCAAAATTCAATGTCGAGCCAACATCCTAAACCAACATGGTATTGATGTTAAATACTGACTTCTATTGGTCAGGTATGGCAACTAAAATGCAACATCTGATAGACGTCACAGTGGTAACGTCCACACAACATCAGGCTGTTAGACGTTGATATTTGAGGATTTTAGGTTGGATGTTGAACATTGACGTCAGCCTGACGTTCTGACGTCAATCCGATTTTTATTTACAAACAAAATGCAATGTCCCCACGACGTTGGGTTAAAATGTCAATCGGACGTCTTGTGCCTGCTGGGGGTTTAAGGCCATTTCGGTCATCATACAGTAAACATCCATCATCTTCCCCTCAGTGACATGCATTTAAACAGTTTCTGGGTCAATGCGTGTAAACATTTTGGACATCTTCTTGGACACTTTTATGTTAACTTTTATGTTATATTAAATCGCCCATATCTTGGGGTAGCTCATTATAATGTGATTTACCTCTTCACTTCTGTGTCTGATTTGATTGGACAGGAAACACAGGACTGACTTTTCTAATCTTCATAGACAAGAAAAAATATAGTGCCTGCAGGTTGAAGGAAAGTAGTGGAGTAAAAGTACCAATACTGCACTAAAAATGTTCTCAAGGGAAAGTAAAAGTACACATTTATAAAACTACTTAGTAAATTACAATTCTTGAGAAGTACTACTCAATTACTGTCATTTGAGTATTTGTCATTTGTTACTTTACACCACTGCTTACAGTCCACTTGAACCAGATGTTGTGAAGACTTTTATTTTAGTATGTTGTTCTTTCAACTGAAAAAGACTATTGAGTAGGGGGTGGGCTTTTTGCCCATCATTTCCTTATAGCAACATAATGGCAATGTGGTAAATATTGTCAATTTTGATTTCACACAGACTTCAAATGCTAAAACAACATTTTTTACAAGACTTGTACAGTTATAAATGCTTTGGATTATATCATCTTTGCATCAAATTACAAAATAAAAGGTTAACGCTTGTGCAAGTGTTTATAATGCAATTTCTAGATGAAGGACAGAAAATGTGTTTCTTCTGGCTGCTCTAAACAGTCTAACAAATTTTGAAAATAGTATTGTGGAGTTTCTCTTATGTTATTTCAGCAAGTCGGCATTTATATATTTATACAGAGTATATATATATATATATATATATATATATATATATATATATATATATACACACACAGTTAAAGTCAGAATTATTAACCCCCTTAGATTTTTTTTCTTCAAGGAAATTTTCACAGTATGTCTGATAATATTTTTTCTTCTGGAGGAAGTCTTATTTGTTTTATTTCGGCTAGAATAAAAGCAGTTTAAAAAATTTTAAATCCATTTTAAGCTCAAAATTTTTAGCTCCTTTAAGCTAATTATTTTTTCAATAGTCTACAGAACAAACCATCACTATACAACAACTTGCCTAATTACCCTAACCTGCCTAGTTAACCTAATTAACCTAGTTAAGCCTTTAAATGTCACTTTAAGCTGTATAGAAGTGTCTTGAAAAATATCTAGTAAAATATTATTTACTGTCATCATGGCAAAGATAAAATAAATCAGTTATTAAAACTATTATGTTTAGAAATGTGTTGAAGAAATCTTCTCTCCGTTAAACAGAAATTGGGGAAAAATATAAACAGGGGGGCTAATAATTCTGACTTCAACTGTATAAATAATCATTCTTTCATTTTCCTTCAGCTTAGTCCCTTATTTATCAGGGGTTGCCACAGTTGAACGAACCTCCAACTATTCCAGCATATGTTTTATGCAGCACCCATACACTCTTGAATTCACACACACGCTCATACACTATGGCCAATTTAGTTCATCCAGTTCACCGATAGTGCATGTCTTTGAACCCGGAGCACCCGGAGGAAACCCACACGAACACAGAACATATCTATACTCCCATTCACTGTTCTCTGAGTTTACCCAATATGACAACTTAAGTACATTTTTTGTTCTCTAAAACTAACTGATTATTTTGTAAAAAAAAAAAAAAAGCCTGAATATGCTGCCTCAATATGAATTTTGAAGAAATGTATAAAATGTCTACACTGAGCATGCAAAACCAGCAGTTTACATTTACATGATGTATTGCTTTAATTGGAAAATATTCAACCGTATAATCCTAAAACATGCATATTTATGATATCTGCCCTTAAGTTACTACTATGAAACTTAGGACTAAATTATGGACAAAGATGCCCCTTTAAGGAGACACAGTTGTACCCCTAAAGATACAATTTCTGTACCAATGTCTGAGACATTTAGAGTTTTGAGATTTTTGTATTTTATGTAGATTATTTTGCCTACTGCATTTAACTGAGATATATAGTTTAAATTATTCAACATTTTTTTCAAAGATTAAAAATGACATTAGTATTAATTAGCATTGGTTTGGGACTGCATTATGATTCATAACTAGAGTCTTTTAAAGGGATAGTTCACCCAAAAATAATTTATTGTGTCATCATTTACTCTTCCTTGACTTTTTCCAAACCAATTTGTATCTGTTATAAAAAGAAGATATTCTGAAGAATGTTGTCAGCAAATCAAATCACTACTTGCTTTAAATATGCCACACATGATTTGTTTTATACATTTGTAGTCTATTATTATTAGCCCCCCTTTTAATTATATTTTTTTAAATATTTCCCAAATTATGTTTAACCGAGCAAGGAAAATTTCACAGTATGTCTGATAGTATTTTTTCTGCTGGAGAAAGTCTTATTTGTTTTATTTTTATTTTAAAAGCTTTTTAAAATTAAAATTTTAAAATTAAAAGTTTTTAATTTTTGAAAAAAATTTTAAGGTCAAAATTATTAGCCCCTTGAAGCTATTTTTTTAGTCTACAGAACAAACTATCATTATACAATTACTTGCCTAATTACCCCAACCTGCCTAGTTAACCTAATTAACCTAGTTAAGCCTTTAAATGTCACTTTAAGCTGTATAGAAGTGTCTTGAAAAGTATCTAGTCAAATATTATTTACTGTTATTATGGCAAAGATAAAATAAATCAGTTATTAGAGATGACTTATTAAAACTATTATGTTTAGAAATGTGTTGGAAAAATCTTCTCTCCGTTAAACAGAAATTGCGGGAAAATATAAACAGGGGGCTAATAATTCTTCAACTGTATGTATATAAATATATATTAGCCTTTTACATATGAGTAGCATTATACCTTAAAGACAGAACGTTCCAGGGAGAGTGGTATTTTGTATCAGTATTTTGCTGATCCTGGATCAAATGGCTTTTGTCTTTCAGCAGGTTTGCTTCAGGGTGTGGTGAGATGAAGTCAGCAATGAAATTTATTGGGCTCCTCAAGGGCTCAAAGGGAGTGTCACTTCAAAAGCAACCTGAGAAGAACTATCCATTACCTGTGATAGACTAAATGCTTCCACCTTCCAGCAAAAACTTCATTAATAAAATAGTAACAACAAAATAAATGTATTAACAATAAAAAAATACCTATTTCGGATTGCATTTGTCTGCTTATCAGATCAGTTCTTTTTCAGATTTGTTTGTAAAACTTAATATCTTTGAGTCCAGGCTCTCTTTAATTAATTTTAATACATACCCATTCGAAACAGTGACGAACAAACAACCAAATTCAATTAAACAGACCTAAACAGATGCTTTTTCCTCATCCGACAGACCTTTTCAGCTTGGAGGACACTGATGGGATCTCTATCTATTTGTTTGTTGACATGGTGAGAATGGAGGAATGAAAGATAGTGGGGGAAGGGTCATGCATTCCTCTTATTAAGTAGGGGTTCGTCAGGCACTAATGCATTGTGATGGGATTATTTTCCTCAGGCAGTTATCTAGGTCACGCTTCATGACCAGCTTCATAAAATGACCCATGTGATGGTCAGGAACGTACTTCAAAAGCCATCAAAAATATTCTCATGTGAAAAGAAATGCTAGTTCTGCCACAAAACCACAGGTTGCCATAGGGATAAAAGCTATGGAAACTGGATATGTAGTCGATACGCAAATCATGTATTGATTACCATAGGCCTACAGATAATGGTCTATAATGGATTTAACTGACCAAACATTAACTCTGCCGACTAGCTTTATTAAAGTAAAACACTAGGTAGTATTTTTCCTAATCGTACTCCGTGGTCTGCTGTTCGTTTTTTCAATTAAATAAACCAAGGCAACGTTGATACATTCAGTTCATCGTCGATTTGCAGCTCAGCAATTTACCAAAACACTTCAGGGTTTACTGAGAAAGCCAGTCGCTGTTTAGAGTAGCTCAAACATTACCTTGAAACAAAAAGGAAAAATCTGTTGATGGTGTCAATGTGAGTATTTGTATGTGTAGGTCTGCTTTCCATTTTGCGTCATCAGGATTGTCACGCTTCACATCAGGAGCCAGTGACTATCACGCAGTTTCTGGATGCCAAATCAACAGAGATCCATCACTGAATAGCCTACTGGGCAATGTCGTTTTTGTCCGTCTGTTTGTCGTGAGACTAGGTGTTCGAATTCAACCAACCTAGCGCTGCACCTGCCTTTGTGAAGATAATATGAAACATTTAGAATGCAAATTCACCAAAACACACAAAGCAGAGCCAAAGCTATGTAGCACAATGATGAATGTGTTCCCACTAACATGCTGACATGCCAACAAACACAGCTGGCCCACGCTAGCCTTTTGCTTATTTTTCTGCTTTGCCTTACAAATGGAGTCCTGTGCAACATTGCTGTAGTACAAAAGAGTCTATTTAATGGTGGTTTTATTGCCAGTGCAGTGGGTTGACGTCAACAGAATGCATAATATCGCTCATTTAATAGACCCACAATAGTAAAGTGGATCATTCTGGTCCTGATTAGTCAACATAGCGTTCCATTCATAATGCGGACATCCAATCACTGCACAGCTCTTTATTTTTGTCCACTGCAAAGCATACAATAATTAAATAGCGCCTATTTTGCATTTTAAAAGGTCATATTTAGGTTTGGGGGGCCACCTACAACAGGCTGTTATGCATTTGAGGTCAAAAAACACTTCCATTGTCTTATAATATGTATTTATTTTTACCTAATTATCCCAACGACTCCCATATGATTTGTTCAGCGATTAATTTGTTCCCAAACCCCTTCTTTGCATAATCTGCGCTGATTGGTCCCATGACCCAGTCTGGTCGACTGGGTTCAGCACGAGACAGAGAGAAACCCACCATGGCTATGAAGTAGCACACAGAGTATGAAAGAGGCCAATGCAGGAATGCAATAAAGCATCGCAGTTAAACACCAGCATATTACTCTACTCTTAACGCCAACCCCAATTAATAACAATGACACACAATCATTATTAAACTATTGAACTATTTAGAAAATTGACCGAGCCGCGCGTCTGAGGAACAGCTGATGGTGGCCATACCAAAGGCTAACAGCAGAGGATCGCGAGTTCAGAAACGTATTTAAATCAGTAAAGCAAGAAGCACGCGTCACATTTTCAACGTGGATTTGGACGCAATATGTGAATAGCCAATTAAAGATTTAACCTGAGAGATACAGTACAAGCACTGCTCAATTATAGATAAGTGATTGCAAGCCGTGTGGACCGATTACAAGTTATAACACATAGTTAAATATATATTTTGCAAACTGCACAAAACGAGGCAACAATTTTAATCACATTTACATGTTATGATCTGGAGGAGGAAGAAACTGGTCCATATGAACTGTAACATTTACTGACAAAGTCCCAGTCAAAGTCTGACAAAGCCCCATATATAATAGTCTCTGCTGCTCCTTCCCTTAATAGAAAATGGCGAATCCCACGTTGCAGCGTGGGTTACTGTATCAAAAACTAGAAAAATGACAGGAACAAACACATCACTAGGTTGGCTTTACTGTGGTATTGTAAAAATTAACTTTAAACTTTTATTCCCCGAAGCCGAATCTCCATTGGTCAGTGATTGTCATCTTTAATCATGATCAATCCTGTGATCCCCGCGCTCCGCGTGTGTCTGAAGGGAAAGGCGCGTTCACATTTTACCAGATCCAGCACTACATATTTGGTGATGTACCATATCAACGTCGTCGCATTCAACCAAAAGATCCGAACCCAACACGATTAATTTATTCAACATTTGGTCGACTATTTTGTTAAAGAATTAATAGTTTTAATCAAGGTGCACTTTCAGATTTAAAGGGCACATAGGTTACCCCTTTTTTCATATTTAAGATAAGTCTTTTGTGTCCCCAGAATGTGTCTGTAAAGTTTCAGCTCAAAACACCCATCAGATTATTTATTATAGCTGTTTGAAGTGTCTATATTAGAGCTGGGAAAAAGGTTTTGCTGTTTTTTTTGTACTGGGCCTTTAAGGTTAGTCCTCCCCGCCCACCGTTCCCACGTGCCTGTCAGCAATCGCCGCCCTCGGCTGCCTCAGGAAGCAGATCTCACATAACGTGTGTGAGAAATACTACAGTAAGAACTTTAACAATCAGTATTTGATGCATTTTTTTGTGGATTTGCAACAATGTGTCACACACAATGTCATTACAAAGTTCACGCACACACACACACACACACACACACACACACACACACACACACAGCTCAGACACACACACACACACACACACACAGCTCAGACACGAAGACGCACACACACACAGACAGACAGAGAGAGAGAGAGAGAGAGAGAGCGCATTAAGCTTTGCATGATTGCAAGATTTTTATGTGACATGATACTGGTAATATGCACTGCTGTATGGATATCTGTTATGTTAATGTACAAAATAAACCTGATTTAACGTCCACAAACCGCGATTGAAGCATTTTCTTTTATAATTGTTCTGACACGCAGCTGTGGTGATAAAGCAAAGCTGAAGTAAATCGCTGTAATTCATACATGCTCTGTTTTAAAACATTTTAAACTTGTGAAACTCACTCTTGATCACATTTGATGATGATTGATGATCCTAGCGAACTGAACACACCTATTATTCTCGGCTGCTTTGCGCTCGTCCTGTCTTGATTATATGATTATACACGTGACTACCAGACATGTTAATGCGCGCAGCTGTCAATCAATATTGGTGGGCGGGGGGACCGCACTCCTACGTAAAGTTGCGGTCGATCTGAAAACAGCTCCAATTGGTCCACCGTTTTTTATGTTGTTAAAATTTGAAAAAAAAGGACTGGGTGTGTTTATTTCACCCAATATGACAGTTTATACACTATACTTACACACATTTCTGTCTAAACAGCTTGTAAAGTAGATTTTTTCACCATAGGTGCCCTTTAAACCTCAGCTGGATGTTTTCACTGCATGGAAGGTCATTTTCAAAAACCCATAATAGGGGTTCTTTAAAATGATCTTAAAATGATATTACTGGGTAGGTGTTTATTTACACTACAAACAGTAACTGGGACACAAGATGGCTCTGTTTGTATTTGTAAACATTTTCGAACAATCTGCTAATTGCTGTGTTTGACTGACCGGTCAGAGGGAGCTGAGAACAACTACACTTAAAGAATCATGAGCTGCATATAGATACTCTGCTAATAGAGTTTGTCATAGACTCAAGCGTCTTATATCATTGGTTTTCTTGGCACAAGTCGAACAACATAGCTGTCAATCTGCTATCAATATGTTTTTTAATGAAATTTTCTGCATCATTTTGAATTTTTTACACATACTTATGCAAACTATTCCTACCTTTTTTGCCTAACCAGGACGAAACCATTGCAGAAATAGATTCTCTGGAGTCTACATAGAAAAAAATATCAAAACAAATTTCAGAGCACAAATCGTTCAAAGTTGGTGGGGACACTTTCTCTGGTTTTAACAGGATAAGATATTTTTAAATAATTGAAATTCCAAACTCGAAAGTTGAAAAGAGTTCAGTCAGGTCATGTGTGAAATCACATAAACAACTGTAGCTCTACAACGTGTAGTCTGATTGTCTTGGAGCATGCAGAGACTTTGTCCAGTGTATCACCACTATCTCTGAGAGCATTAGGAATCTCAAAAAAGCATGGCACCCATCATTTCCCTACGGAATTGAAGCACCTAGCAGACAAGGGTATCTTGTTATCAGCACGAGGACTTTATGATTGTTTATGAGCGTCAAAAGTGGCTGATCTGTTCGGCAAAATATTTAATTGCGTGTCACTGCATCTCAAATGACTAAAACGATATAACTAAAGAAATCTCCACTGTGCTGAGCGAAAGCGCTTCTGAACAGCGCATCATCGATGATGTAAGCGTGCTCGGGGCCGAATGTCATGTGAGTGCGGGCTGTCAGGGGAGACGGAAGGGGGGACAAGCGTGCTTCGGCCCGGTTCAAGGCAACAGTACATAGTGTGAGTATGCCCTTAATTGTAAGCTTGACAAGTAATTTTGGAGAATTTGTTGTTAACCCATTCAAACAGAATGCCCAAGCATCCTGCCCAAGAGCCATTTCAAATATGGCTGCTGAGTGAAATGACTTTGGTAGTATCCTGCTCTACTTTCAGTTTTTGGCCAAGTGTATCCACAATTTTCAGTTTTGTTACAGAATTTTCAATTTAGCACATCCCTAAAATCTCCACAACATTTTATAAAACACAATTTAAAGTTTATTTTGAGAAATATGACACCAGATTACCTGTAATGTATTGACACAGTGCCACCTAGTGCTTAATTGGACATGAGGCTTCATCTCTTCAACACTTTATAGTATCATTCAGAATAAATTTGGAATTTTGACAACGATGACCTGAGGTTACCTGCACCATTTTGGCACAGTGCCACTTAGTGATTTAGAGATAAGAAAAATAGCCATTTTTGTGTATAAAGATCTTATAACACTTTAAAATCACCATAAAATGAAAATTGAGATTGTCCTTTCCGCCCTATTGTGATGTACATCCATAATACGGTTTTTGAAATGAGAAAATGGATCGTTTAAAGATGGCATTGCTAATAAAATAGAGGAAAATTTGAATGCCAATTTGCACTCAGTTCTGGAGGATTACTGTCCACCAGAATCCCCATCGGCATCCTCTGGTGTAGAATGTTTTCAGATGCAAGATAAAGACAAGTACTAGGCTGGGCAGAAATGAGATGTTCCCTGATAGCCCCTCCCTAAAGGCATTCCATGTGACCAGAAGTGAAGAAAAGCCATTCAAGGAGGGAGGGAAGCTTATAGTATTTGATAAAAGTTTATGACGGCAAATGAATTTTTACAAAATAATGAAGTACATGGTATAACGCATTTAATAAGTAACTGCTGCTTGCATGATGTTGTTATTTATGCAGAAGGCAAAGGAGACGTTTTTTTAAACTCTTGACATAGAGAAATTGACTTGGGACTTAATTCATCATGACTGCAATATAAATATTTATTCAATCATTTATTTTCAGATGCCCTTCCAGCCGCAATTCAGCAGTGAGAAACACCCATATACTCGAATTCACACACATACGCTACAGAAAATTTAGCTTAACCAATTCATCTATAGCGCATGTCTTTGTACTGTGGGGGGAAACCGGAGCACCTGGAGGAAACCCACGCCAACATGGGGAGAACATGCAAACTCCACACAGAAATGCCAACTGACCCAGCCAGGACTCATACCAGCGACCTTCTTGCTGTGAGGCGAGAGCCCCTTGATTATTTACATGAAATATAACATTACATGAATACTATATGAAATAGAAATCATTATCAAAGCGTATTTTGGTCAATAAAGATATAAATTTGAATATGGATGTTTTCCCAAACAAGTCAGTGTTGCTTTAATAAAATGATTAATACTTTTAAGGGATAATGTGAATCATTGCTAAAGGCATTTCACTTTGACTGTTATCACAATATAGTACTCCCACACAATGCTTAAATTAAGCACACCTCAAACCGTTAAAGTTTGTAATGGTAAAATAATTTACCGATGTTTTGGAAGTTTATAATCCATGAAGTCTACGCAATGTTTGTTTTGTTCAAAGTTTGTTTTGGTTATGTTTAAGCTTAACTGGCAGGATAAACAGATGTCTGAAAGGTATTAAGACACCCTTAATGCATCTGTTGTTAAACATAAGACACTTATCCATCTTATTGAGATGCAGTAATTCCTCAAGCAAGGTCTAAAATTTGTCTGATCTTGCCATAATGTATAGGTAATTTCATTCAAGCGTATTTATATACAGTTGACGTCAGAATTGTCAGCCCCCCTGTATTATTATCCCCCCTGTTTATTTTTTCCCCCGATTTCTGTTTTACGGGGAGATTTTTTTCAACACATTTCTAAACATAATAGCTTTTAATAACTCATCTCTAATAACTGATTTATTTTCTCTTTGCCATGATGACAGTAAATAATATTTGACTAGATATTTTTCAAGACACTTCTATACAGCTTAAAGTGACATTTAAAGACTTAACTAGGTTAATTAGGTTAACTAGGCAGGTTAGGGTAATTAGGCAAGTTAGTGTAAAACGATGGTTTGTTTGGTAGACTATCGAAAAAAAAATTAGCTAAAAGGGGCTAATAATTTTGACCTTAAAATTAAAAACTGCTTTTATTTTAGCCAAAAAAAAAAAAAAAAAGACTTTATCCAGAAGAAAAAATATTATCAGACATACTGTGAAAATTTCCTTGCTCTGTTAAACATCATTTGGGAAATATTTAAAAAAAGAAAAGAACTCAAAGGGGGGCTAATAATTCTGACTTCAAATATATATATCTGTGCCACCCTTTGTGCTTTACTTCAAAGTTTAATAAACATTTAGTACATTATAAATTTGGAAGGCATCTGATTAACCCATCACATAGAGAAAGGTCTTAGCGCACTGTAAAATAGTCCTGGTTGCCTTAACATTTTAAGCCGAATCAAATTAACCTTATGAGTCCATTGAAATTATATTGTGTTAAACTGACTTAAAACAGCATGCGTAACTTATAAAATTAAGTTGGAATATGAATAACTTAGTTTAATAAGCTACAATTAACTAAAAACATATGCTGTCATAACTAATTGATCATATAATTTTTTTACAGTGGGGTTACACTGATTTAAGGGCTTAAAATCAACTTTATCTTTTTCTAATCAATTACTGTGATATATTGGCACACTATCTGAGAGTATGAGGTAAACGTATTAAAGGTGTTATGCCTGAACTTGACTCCAAATTACAATTTACTGTTAGCCGTTGCCCACAGCATGTGGTGTACTTGACAGAATGACCAGAGCAACATTGGGCTCTTCGATTTTCCGTTTGAATAACAATGCTCTGAGAGACAGGTATTTGAAATGGAGGGTCCCAACAGACAAGCACTAAGCGGACTAACAAGCCACTCCAGCGCTCTGAAGCTCCACACGCTTCCACCGCACCTTTAACGGGACCAACTTTGATTTCAGCAGTAATTGGGGTCTTGTCTCTGTCTAGTACTGCCAATAACACGAGCTGGGGTTAATAAGAAGGCTAAGGTGTTTGCGCGCCTGCATGTGTGTTTTTCCTATGGCAGGTCTTTATGTGTCTGTATGTGTGAGTGTTTTCGTATATGGCAGGTTGCTCAAGTGGGAAAGGCTGGGTAATTAGATGCCATGGGCGCTTTACCTAGGTCACGGACTTCAGCACCCTTCGGCCTCTTCAATCACAAATATATAGGCGATAACCTTGTATTTGTCAAACAGCTTAGAGCAGAGTCATACACGCTGTCCATAAATCACGATTTAGATTTCTGATTTACTTCTAACTGAACACTTGTGCACGCCAGAGTGTCATTAGATGAACAAGGTAATGTGGAGAATTGTTTGGCTCCACAAACCGTTCACTGAGGCGTATGATTTATTATTAAAGGATCATTGTTGTATTTATGGTTTTCAGTTGGCCAACTATTTATTTTTCAAACTCATTTATATTAAATACAAAAATGGTTATATGTTTGAGCCGTCCTTAGATGGTAAAAACTGGAAATGAGCAAAACAGGCTTAATTGAAAGTTTAACAAAATGTAACTGAATTTGATCAGTATAGAGGTTAGAATCAGAATTGATTTAGTGGTAATGAGATATTAATAATAATAATTCCTTACATTTATATAGCACTTTTCTGGACACTATGCACTTTACACATTTTTGGTGAGATTGAGATTTTGGAATTTCCTTATCCACGAGTAGTGTGCAGCATCCACCTGGACACCAGGCATAAAACTGTATGACAACGTTTCAGATGACTGTTCTAGAGCCTACAGCTAATCAATCTGTCAGATTCTGGAGAGCATTACAGATCTAAAGAAAAATATATATGATAAATGATCTTAAATAAAACAAATACATTTATAGAGATGGTATATAAGTATATAATTTCACTCACATGGGTAATGGAGGCCACGTGAATGGTTTGTGAGCACAATTAAGTGCACACAGCATCCCATATCATCTGATAATTGTAAGAACTAATTCCAAAAAGCAACTGACTATGTAAAGTTACATAAAACAAAACAAAAATACGATGTATATGCTTAGTTCAGCGGCTAATCAGCCGGAATCAGCTGAGGTGAAGTGACGGCGACCAGCGAGACCTAGCTAACACTCAAGTGGCCACGCCCTTAATTATGCAGACTTAATATAACTTAATATAAATGAAATGGATGAAAAAATTCACCTCCCTCACAGTTGTCATGAAGGGTAATATTAGTTATATGAACCAAAATCGTTCTTAGTACCAGGCTATAAACACCTTTTCTTCTGCTGTAAATTTGTCAATTTTAACAGTGGGCTCAATAGAAATTTGCTCTATTATGGAGCCAGAACTAGGTGAATTTCGATCAACTGCTGTTTCAGTTACTTCCGTATTAGCTTCACGAGGGAGAGCGCGAGGTTGCCGGTTGGTTAAACCCCTACTGTTTTTCGAAAGACATCCTGGGATTTTTAACGACCACAGAGAGACAGGACCTCAGTTTAACGTCTCATCCGAAAGAGGGCACTCACTGAGCAGTATAGGGTCCCCTTCACTATACTGGGGCATTAGCACCCACAAAGACCACAGATTAAGCACCCCCTGCTGGTCTCACTAACACCAATTCCAGAAGCAACCTAGTTTTCCCATGAGGTCTCCCATCCAGGTACTGATCGGGCACAGCCCTGCTTAGCTTCAGTGGGCGACCACATAATAGTTGCAGTGATATATTGTATACAAGATATACTATCTATATATTGTTAGTTTCCCTTTATAGTGTGGATTTATTTTTATTCTGTTATTAACGTTTTAGTCTTTTTGTTGTGTTTTTGTTTGTATTGTTTATTTTTGTTATTTCTATTTTTAGTAGGTTTTATTTGAGTTTTAGCTAGAACATCATGTTAAAAGATTATTCACCTTCACCCAAAAATAAATTCCATCATCACTTACTCACATTCCACTTTTTTCCTGATCTGTTTAAGTTTCTTTCTTCAGTTGAGTAAGAAGATGCACAGAAGAAGATGTTTTGAAGAATGTTGGAAACTGGTGGCCATTGACTTCCATAGCATTTTTTTCTATTGTGAAAGTCAGTGGCTATACCAGCTAATGTCATTCATCAAACTCTCTGTTGGTTCAATAGAAAAAGAGAGGTTTGAAACCACTTGAGAGTGTGTAGATTGTGAGTAAATTTACTTTGTTTTGGGAATAATGCATTTAAAATATATATAAATAAGATATATTAGCAATGTCACAGCTAGGCCTGGTTCTCGACACTCACAGTCACCACAATCACCTTGCTCACAATCACCTGAATTCTGATTTCTGATTCTGGCTGGCCTTGTTACTTTACGAAAGACTACACTCTCCCTATGATCAGTGTTATTTACTCTATTCAAGTTTACGTACCTCTCTCGTCTCCTATGATCTACAGTGTTTGTGTCTCTCCTTCCTAGTGTGGTTACTCCTGGTCCGTCCTCTGGTTGTCATTAATTTCCCCGTGTTCATCTACCTGTGTGTCTGGCTTCCATATTTCCTCTGGTCCCTCCGATTTATCTGGTCATTCCAAATCAACCCTGCAATAGATCTCTGTTGAGCTTTGTTTACATTCTGCCATCCTGACAATAAACTGTTATCCTAATACATCTCTGGTTGAGTCTCCTTTTGTGACAGGCAACTTGCTGAAATAAAAATATTTGTTTTTATTCAACATTCTATTTCAGGTCAAGTTTATTTTAATTGTATGGGTTTAAATTTAGTTGGTATAATAATCCAAGGGGAAACTGATGATCACAAATGTTTTGAAAACTATTAATATTGTCAATACACTGGAATGCTATAATTATACGTAATACTTACATTACACATCCACTGGCTGGATCATACTGTCACAGACAGATTTAGAATGTCTGCAAAACATCGGATTGCAGTCAAAACTGTGGAGGTTGCAGTCACCAATGTGGAGGTCACAAACTCAAGCAGTCGCAGATGCAACATTTTCATATTTATCTTGTAGAATGAGCACCACAGTGATCCAGGCAGTATAACAGTCCTGTAGTGTGAAAGGTAAATGAAAATAAATATTTTTATTATTATTATTATTATTATATTTGAGATGTCATTTTTTAGTTGACATTTTGTAATGTGTGTTAATCACAAATTATTAGCCTGTCAAATTTAAATTATTTCAAAAATATTTCCCAACTGCTGTTTAACGGAGAGATTTAATTTATTTATTTATTTATTTTTACAACTTTCAATAATAATAACTTCTAATCTGTTAATCAGAATCCAAAATGTAAGCATTGGGTTAAACAGGTCTGATCAGGAATGAAAACCTCAGAGATAATCAGAACCTGGTTATGGTAGATTAGCTCTGAGCTCCATCTGCTGGACAATAGACTGCAACTGTCATCCTGAAAAACCTGCATGCTCAGTAGCCCAGTCAAAAAGACCAATCCTGTATATGTTTGTAAATATTTCACAAATAAACAAAACAAACCAAAAAACAAAGACCAATCCTTGTGAAATTCATATTCTTAAACATGATCATACCTAATATTTAAATACCTACTATCTAATTATGCACAATGTAGAGCAGAACTAAATTGATATGTTCTCACCATTTATGAACACTTAATTATGAGACAAAATTAATTTTCCATCATTTCACACCATTCCTTAATGTTTCTCAAAGTTTTGACTCCAAAACTCTACACTGTTTACAACATTTTAATGTCTTTCAGTTGTTAATTTCCATCATCTACAAAGACAATAGAAACAGTTGTTGACGTGTGGATTATAAAAGTGTTTTTATGATCATTAATTTTACATTTTTAATGTTGGCTTTGTCAAATTATAAAGCATTTTAGGTTCTCGAGGCCCCCTTGGAGCGACACAGTGGCGCTTGTGGGTAGCACTGTCACCTTACAGCAAGAAGGTCACAAATTCGAGCCCAGGCTGGGTCAGTTGGCATTTCTGTGTGGAGTTTTCATGTTCTCCCCGTGTTGATGTGGGTTTCCTCCAGGTGCTCTGGTGTTCCCCACAGTCCAAAGACATGCGGTATAATGGTGTGTGTATGGGTGTTTCCGATAAAAAAAATATATGCGTTTGTGTGGGTGTGAATGCCAGTGTGTATGGGTGTTTCCGCTGTGTAAAACATATGCTGGATAATTGGGCGGTTCATTCCTCTGTGGCAACCTCTTGTTAATAAAGAGACTAAAAGCTGAAAAAAAAGAATGAATGAGCCCCCTTTAGAATTTTGCTGCCCCCTGGTGGAGAACCACTAGCATAAACTAAATGGTCAAACTCCATTTGGCCACAGCTCTGCATAGTTTAGCGCCTCCAACCACCTCTCTAGTAGCCTTGAATACCTTGATTAGTTGGATAAGCTGTGTTTGATTAGAGTTGGAGCAAAACTGTGCAGATCTGCGAGCGACTCGAAGAATCGAGTTTGAGATCTATCTATGCTGTACAGCTTTTTTACTTCATCTCGTTTGCCTTGGTGCTAAAATGTTTGTTGGGATTATATTGGAGCTTACACGAGGACATATACTCAGAAAAACTGTTTCAAGACATTTCCAGTGGCGAAGGAGAGCGCAGAAATTACATGATGCAAAAAAAATCGCTTCCAATTTATGAGCAATATTTAGGATTAGTTTTCTATTGCAGGTGACACTGTCACCCAAAAAGCCTGATTAACAAACATTGCATTAAACAAAATGTGTATAAATAATTTCAATTGATTAAAAGGCTTTTACTTTTCGATGGCTGAATCTCCTCCGTGTCGAAAAACAATTATTACTTCGTTCACAGCGAACAATTCTGTGATTGTTTACTGAATAACGGACGCTACTCCCGAAATTTGGGTACGTTGATGGGAAAAGCAGATAAGAGAACCTCAGAAGAAAAAAATGCACAAATGAACGACGTGACCCCTTTAACCAGACCGTGTCACGTGACTCGACATCTCCGGACTGGCCAGGATGAGCGCAGCCAGAAAATGGCGGATATTGAGGAGTTACGGGTAGGCGAAAGTGCAATGATAGCTGGCTACTTCTTTGCGTCTTTCATATGCTGAAGGCATTTTGCAGTTGACGCTATGTTATGCTATTATGCCCGTCCGTTTGCTTTTCATGCGTTAGGTTTTTCATAGTTAAAAGAGAAACGCGAAATCACTCCGTTAGACGGGTTGTGTTTAGCCTGTTAGCCACCAACCCGCTACTCGTTTAGCTTTCGAGATGCTACACAAACATTGAAGATCAGCCACAAAATGCAACTGCTTTTATTGCCACCCTTCACTGCATGAAAGCGCTTTATTATAATGCCTGACTGAACTTGACGACTGTTCGCTTCAGGTAAAAAGTTTTTACGTTCTTCACTACTCGAATTGTTTTGGCTGGTCTTTTGTTAGCTAGCGTCCGACAGCAACTGACATTGTTTACATGTACACACAGGTGTTGTTTGATTTATTAGGAGTGTTTGCAAGGGTGAAATATGTTTAATCCAGCGTGTCCAAAGTCTCTTTGTGCGAGTAAATGAAATGGGACGTGCGTTTTGGTATAAGAATTACTAAGTAAACAATAAAAAATATACAACTGAGAATGTTGTTTACACGCTCTAAATTGTCGGCAGCCAACAAAACAAACTTTGTTTGCAATTTTTGAAACAATTTTTGTTTCGTATTTTCCTCAAGATAAGCACTTTAGTGGTGCGATGCATATATCTCCTTTCTGAAATTATATATATTCAGCACCAACCAGCGTTAGCCATGCCATAACAACGATATACTGTGTGTACTGGATACGTTAATGTTAGACACTTGCTGTTATATCTGTCATCACATGACTGACTGATTCATGCTGACCTGTGAAGTGTGCACATTTGTCCAGATTTACTGTAAGTCAAGTTTCCCGCCAGAAGTTCTGTTGATTTCTCTTGAGCTCAACGTGAACATCTGTGTTTTGTTCTTTGTCATGCTCTCGATGTTCATCTAATGGGTCTTGGAATTATTCTCAACATTTTAGATGCATTTCGGTCATTTGTTAAGGATTATTAAAGAAAAAAGGATTAACACGTAAGAACAATCAAGCATGGACCGTGTAAGGAAGGGTCAGTTGAGATTTTCTTATTTCTCTGGGGTTTCTGGAAGGGGGTGTTTTTGGGTGGGTTGTCACTTCACTTCACACACAATTCTTTAATTAATCTGGTTACTAATTAAATGACACTTTTTGGTTTAAAATCTGTCATAACAATGTTCCACAAGCTTATGCCATGTTGATTTTGATGCAGTGGTTTTTGTCTTGTTATAATTGTAAAACAAAAGTTGTAAAAGTACACAAAATGGCATAGAGGGTGGTTATACCTACTAACCTATGGCAAATGTATTCTTACTAATGTGTGGTGTTTCTTTTTTGCCTTGTCTGGATTTATTTTTCAGAATATGGTATCAAGTTTCCGTGTCTCAGAGCTCCAGGTACTGTTAGGTTTTGCTGGAAGGAATAAGAGCGGTCGCAAGCATGAACTTTTGCTGAGGGCTCTGCATCTACTGAGGAGTGGTTGTAGTTCTGCAGTGCAGATCAAAATCAAAGAACTGTATCGGCGGAGATATCCAAGGACATTTGAAGGCCTTCAAGATTTGGCGGCTCTGAAGTCAAGCATTAAATCCTACTTTCATCTGGACAGCAGTGCCACGGTTGTGAACTCAGATCTTCCTCTGCCAACCGGCCAGTCAGACGTCCTTCAGGAGCACCAGGAGAGCTGTGATTCACCTGTGTTTCATGAGTCAAAGCCCATGATGAACATGCAGCAGCCCACGCCACTAATGGCCCCCGTCCACCCCGATGTGCAGATGAAGTCCTTACCATTTTATGATGTTTTAGATGTCTTGATCAAACCATCAAGTCTAGGTAATTTTTTATGAGCTTTGTGAAATAAACAAGAACACCAAATAAAAAAAACAATCAATTCATTTACATTTTACCTTTAAAGTATAGCAGCAGACTTTAGTTTCAGTGATTTTTGCGATCATTGAAAAGTTTAGGGTCAGTGAGTTTTTTTTTTTTTTTAATACATTAAAAGTGATTGTAATTACGTTTACAATTAAGTGAGAAAATCACATTTTAAACAATTCTGTTCTTTTGAACAACTTAAAAAAACTCCACAAATATTAGCACAAGCTGATTTTAACATTAATGATAGTAAATAATACATACATATAAACTGATGCTTTTTTTTGCATCAAATCTGCTTATTTTTCTTATGAGACCGAAGTCCGCAGTAATGATGCTGAAAATTTAGCTTTGCAATTATGAGAATCAATTACATTTTTATAATGCACTGACTGCCCAGCTAAAAAAGTAAGTTAAGGAGTTGATGATTGCATCTTTTTCATGATTAAGACATTAGCATTATTGCAATATTGAGTCCAGTTGTGAATAATAAATCCTAAATGAATTGATCATTACTTGCATGAATCTGAAGATCTTTGTGATGTGCTGGATTATACTGGACAGAGTGGTTCTTCTCAGCGTCAGATAATAACCTGAAAGTGCCCTTTAACTTAGATTATGGCATATGTTCATTGTGGCTTTGTATTGACCACATTGCACAGTGTTTATTTCCGTCAAGAGTTGCATTATTTTTGGACAAAATCTTGTATGATAATGGGAGCATCTCCACTTTCGGACCATTGGTGTCCACTTTCTACTCACACAGTAGATCCACTCTGCATTTTATTTGTATTTTCTTGCTTAAATTCAGTAAGAGATTGTTTTTTCTTGCCAGGTGTTCAGTGTAGATTCAAAAATAATTGTGTAGGTTTTTTCTGTAATTTACAACTGTATTTGTTCTTTAATTTAAGACTGTACTGATTTGTATTTAAAGGTGCCCATGCTGTTCAGAGGTTTCATAATGAAAAGTACTTCATATTTGCTTTGACTCCACAACAAGTGAGGGAGGTTTGCATTTCTCGGTAAGAACTAAATTAATTTGTGTGATGTCAATAATGTGACTTCAGTCTTTTACAAATAGTTTGAATTGGATTTAAGGATCATTATCTTCTTCATAGGGATTTTCTTCCTGGTGGAAGAAGAGACTACATGGTTCAAATTCAACTTAGGTAAGAGTCATTTCAGTGTGCTGCTTTTTTAACTGTTTATCAAAATCAGCCACATGCACAAAGGTGTTGTCATCATAATGCCCATTATAAATTCCTGAAGTTGTTTTGTGTTTGGATTTTCAGGTTTTGTTTAGCTGAGACCAGCTGCCCACAAGAAGACAATTATCCAAACGGCCTGTGCATCAAAGTCAATGGGAAGCTGTTTCCCCTCCCTGTATGTAATACAGTTGTAATTAAGCTTGATTAAACTCACATGTTTAATGTTTTCCAAACCTAAATAGTTCTTGTAACTATGAATTGTTAGAAGAACACGAAAGCCCTTTGCAATTAGACTTATTTTGGTCCACATTTATCAGACTATTTTTTTTTATGGGACACACTGAATGTGTTGTTATTGTTGTTGAACACCTAGACGTAGTGCAACCTGATAGATGTCTTGGGAATTTTAAAGGACTTTAAATAAACCTATTTTTGTATTTAGTCAATATACAAACTGAATCTGAGAATATGGTGCCCTTTTACAAGGTCACTGAGAGATATTCAACAAATGAAGCCTTTTAATTGCATAAAAGTGTTATAATTCTCCCTCAGAATGGAAGATATTATCTGTGTTGGATGTATAAGTGTATGTTATATCCAGTGTTAATCAACACAGTTGTGCTGTTTTGTGATTTGAAAGATTGATAATTAGTTTTTGCAATATAAAGTTTATATTATAAATATATCAGAATATTTATTCAAAGTCATTTAAATATTAAAAACGGCATTTTAAATAATTGCTGATCTCATGATTATCACACAGGGCTATGCACCACCGCCTAAGAACGGTGTGGAGCAAAAAAGACCCGGCCGACCGCTGAACATCACGTCGCTGGTCAGATTGTCCTCCGCAGTACCCAACCAGATAGTAGTAACATGGGCTCCTGAAATTGGGAAGGTTTGTATAGGACTGTCCCTTCTGTTATTTCATCCACTGCTTTAGCCAGATCTGTTTGCTCAGCATTTGTTTGTACTTTCTCTGTTTTCTGCAGACATACTCCATGTCTGTTTACCTGGTCCGGCAGCTGACCTCCCCACTGTTATTGCAGAGATTAAGAATGAAGGGAATCAGAAACCCTGACCACTCCAGAGCATTGAGTAAGATCGCATTTCTCACCTTTGAGAAATTCTAAAAATAAAATCCAAGTTTGAATAGAAATATGACCATAATAATAAGTGTGGTGTTCGTTTATTTACGTTACTCCTCTATATACTTATACATCTATTCGATTAGTAATTATTCAAATTAAAGAATGAAATGACTTACTAAATCACCTCCTTTTTACACTTAAAACAGTTAAAGAAAAACTGACAGCAGACCCTGACAGTGAAATCGCCACAACTAGTTTACGAGTCTCACTCATGTGCCCTGTAAGTTCTGTATATAATTGATTTATTTTAAGCCTGCTGTTAAAAAATGTTACTTATTAATAAATCTTGTTTTATAGCTTGGAAAGATGCGCCTTACGGTACCCTGCCGAGCTGTCACCTGTTCTCATCTGCAGTGCTTTGATGCTGCTCTGTATTTACAAATGAATGAGAAAAAGCCCACCTGGATCTGTCCTGTCTGTGACAAAAAAGCCACATATGAGAGTCTGATTATAGATGGGTGAGATTTACTTTCGCTGCAGGTCGAATCACTCAAAATTCTTCAATTATTTGACCGTAATATTCATTTGTGTAACTTTTCCACTTGTCAGGCTCTTTATGGAAATACTCAATGACTGCACGGATGTTGATGAAATTCAGTTTCAGGAAGATGGGACTTGGTGTCCAATGAGACCAAAGAAGGAGACTTTGAAATTATCATCTCCATGCATCTCAAAAATTGATTGTATGTTTTATTGCTGTGTAAAAAGTGTGTCACCTCTGTTTGTGTTTAAGGTTTATTTGGTTTAAAAATATAGTTTCGTGTTATTTATGCATCTAAAAGTGGTTCATGACTTCTTAGGTTCTGTTCCAGTTCGACAAAGTGCAGTGGTGTCAGTCCCAGAAACCAGCAATCCAAAAAAAGCAGATGTAATCGATCTCACACTAGAGAGCTCGTCTGATGATGAAGAGGATGATCCTCCTCTGAAGAAGCGCTGTATATACATGTCAAAGGCTGAGGAGATGCACAGCAAAGGGTTTGTTTGCATTGATTTACTAAAATCAAATCAAATGACCAGACTACAATCTGATCAAATGTTTCTTTTACCGATATCTTAATTGGATATTTCACCCTAAAATGAAAGCATGGTTTACGAAAGTCAGTGGTTACCTGTTTCCACGATTTTTCAAAATAACTTATTTTGTGTTCAACAGAAAAGCGAAACTCTTAACAGGTTTGTGACAAAGTGAAGGGTGAGTGAATGATTACAGAATTTTCAGTTTTGGGTGAACTATCCCTTTAAGTGTTGGAGTTTTGTGGTTACATTTTGGAGAAGCCCAGAACTTTACACTAACTGCAAATTATTCATTGTGGTGGTGGGAAAACCTGAAATGCTAGCAAATGTTAAATAAATGTGATTTTATTGACCATTACAAGTCCTGTGAACAGTGTTGGGGGCAACGCATTATAAGTAACTTGAGTTACGTAATAATATTACTTTCTAACTAACGAGTAAAGTAACGCATTACTTTTAAAAATTAAGTAATAATATTTGAGTTACTTTTTAAAAAATGTAATGCGAGTTACTTTTTAGTTTAATTCGCTTTTAAAAAATAAATTGCTGAATTAAAATGAAGGTAGTCACAATGAATCCTGCACTCAATGAGAGAATGCAGGAACAGGCAGAAATGAAGATGACATTGCCTTACATTTCTGCAATGGCAGTATTCTCATTATTTTGAACACAATGAAAAAAGGAAAAGAGGAGTGTTTGAATGGACAGTGATTTTAATTTTAAAAAGACAAAAGTAGCAAACGCATTGCTTTAGGCTTTCATTAATCTGTAAATACTGCATGTAGAGCTTTGGGTCAGCAAGTTCTCAGAAGATAGCATTATCCTACATTAACTTTTTAATGTGTTTTATGAAGGTAAATGTAGGTTATACACTGTGTTGTTAATTGCAGAGCTCCTCTATTTAAAAAAAGAAGAAGAAAAAAAACCCTGCAAGTTCTGAAAGAGATCAAACCTCATCCAGGTCAGAAAAAAGTAACTTAAAAGTAATATTATGCATTACTTACCGTAAAAAAGTAAAGCAACTAGTTACTTTTTTGGGAAGTAACTCAATATTGTAATGCATTACTTTCTAAAGTAACTTTCCCCAACACTGACTGAACATATCAAATCTTTAAAAATGAAAGTATAGAATGTTCTGTTGTACTCTTAAGAGCCAGAATGACTAAAAGGACAGATGCAGCAGCTCATTTTCATAATGATCAGCACAGTGCAAATTAGCCTGCAAACAGAGCCAATGATAATCAGTCGTGAGTAATCCACTGACATTATGGATGCAAATTGTATCATTTTATGGATGTAAAATAGCATTGCAATTACCACACTTCAGCAAGCCTTAATAATTTGGTCGATTAATGTAATTGCTTACTTTACATAAATTTGCATTTAAAGGGGAAGGGGAAGTCTTTTTTATTAGTCCTATCAGCAGTATTTTTAGCACTACTTTAGCTGGTTTTCAGTTTATTAGTTGTTTGTTTTTTATTCTTTCTATTTTAGGGTTTTGACTTACCAGCCATCAACTGTTCGGGTGCCAAACGTCCAGACGCTGGACACCTCATACCTGACCTCCTCAATAGCGGACTACTCCGTTCCATTCCACCATTCATCCTTATCCTCTATTCCCACAGATATGCAGAGTACGCAATTATCCAAATTATCAAATACGCTTTTGTTTATGCTTTAGGTTCAACATGAATACTAACTTTAATCCCATTATACACCTCTTTCCCAAAGGTCTTGACTTATTTTCTCTGATTCAAGGGGATCCCCAGGTATGTTCTTAAAAAGCAATGCTGAGATTACATGCATTAGGACTTCACAGCTTTTTACCACTTGTTTTCTTTATGGTCTCTTCAGCAGCATTTCAGAGGGCCCATATTTTTAGACAGCCTCTCCAGCAGCCTTCAGAGTGCCACCACCAGCGCCAGTCTGGTTTCCTCATCGGCTCAGTACGAGACAGCAACCCACAGCAGCAGCTCGAGTCATGAGACGGGCGTAATCACTGGAGGATCTTCAGGTCTATCAGACATTATATCACTAGACTGAATGCTAGTGCAGCGTGATCGGCCAGTCACCAAACGAACTGCACTCAAGGCAAGTAAACCAAGCTAAGAACAATTCTACCTTTGAATATGGACCTCAAGAATCTTGTTTTACAAGGACTGCCATGAAGCTCTCGGAATGATGTGGCTTGGTCAGCAACAATGCTGTTTTTAGATTTCAAACCTGAATCAAGCGGTTATCTCCTGAATTGGGAAAACTGAGTTACACAATGACTTGGAGCGAGCAGAGCAAAATAAATTGCGTAAATGAGTGGACTGGAAAGCTCAGACACATTGAAAAGCTGCACTCTAGTCTCCGTCGCTCTTGTGTTGCGTCGACGGTTCTGCAGTTGAAACGGAAACAGGTTTTCAGCGGCAGCTCATTTTATGTTTCGTCTATTTCAGCAGTGCAATTATTTTTTTACAATAAAAAGCAATAAAAATGTTTGTTGTATTTTACGAGGTTCACTTGTCTGATATTACGGCTTTTTAACGTTTTTCATTTGTTTGTGGTTATTGTTTCCAGAGCCATCAGATTTGGAATCTAATTTTTTTATGAAAGTTGTTTTTGATACCTCGACACATCTAACATATTCACATTAGAAACTGTCATTTGTAGCTGACGTTTGTCTAATTTTATGGATTTTGGATGGGAAACAACTTGCAGCTACATGTGTAATAAAATCGAAGCAACAAAATCCTTCAATGTTTTGATATAGGAAATGAATAACACGATGCAAGCATATGTTTTGTCTTCAGTATCAGACTTTATTGCTAATGGCAATTTACCTAATAGACATGAGTTGATCTTATTGGATTGTGAACTGTACAGCAAACTGAAGGCATGTGAGTGGTTGTTTATTTCTTTTAGTTCCCCCATGTCATGTAGTAAAGATGCTCATATGATGGATGTAAAAAAAAACAACAACTAAAAATGTGCAGCAAATGTTGATACAGTGCTTTTATTGTCCTTTCCGATCAGGGCTGAAGTTTTTTTTTATGCGCATAGCTCTCCACTAATGATGGCACAGGCAGATCTGTTTAGACTCTTGAGTTCTTTGCCACAGTTCAAGATGATACATATACATCCTAAGACATGTAAACCAATACACAGTGATTAGAGCGCTATTTCATGTTCATCTGGAAAAATATATTTTAAAGTTGGCTTAGTAAGTCCAGATTGCTGTGTTGTATTGGCTTGAATTTATGGACACATCCACTTGTTTAACGTGCTCAGATTCTGTTTGCTGCTGATTTATTTATGTGCAGCTTTGAATATTTAAATTAAGCTCTATTGATAGATTTTTCTGTGTAAACATTATGCCGTACACTTCAGAGTCATCACGTTAACATTGTAAGGTTAATAGTTTAATTCACCATGTACAATCTGAAGGATTTTATAGTTTGTCCAAGAAGTTGTCCAGCGCTGGGATGCCTTCCTTCAGACCTTTGCGTTTACGGGTATCGGCCACAATTTGGCTTGGTTTGCTGTTTACGTCATAGGGGTCACCTGGCAAAATCTGCCAATGGTCGAACACGCACTGAGGGAAAGCCTGTCCGCCAGTGTTAGACCTCAGGTCTGCTGTGAAACCTGTACAGAAGCAAAGGCAAGGCACAAATGATAAATTTCAACAATATATTAATTCAAGTATGTCTAACGTTTGCCATTTCTCAAATATATGTGTGAATGCATTAATAATCCTTTTTATTGTTGTATACAGAAATGACCTTCTGCTGTTATTTTGATATAAAGCAAAGCTTGAAGCTGCTGTCATATGGGAAGAATTAACTCACCAAATGATTCATTTACAGGTAGATATGCCTTCACAACAAATATAGGTGTCCCGGCCACTTGAGACTCCTCAAACACATGGCCTCTTTTCCTGTTCAGAACACCATAGATGCCACCAACTACCTGCTCTGGGCACTGGTGAAGAAAAGAAACAAAATATTGTTGGCATCAAAAATGCACTCCTATTTTTCTGTTTGCTGGATCTGACATGTATACCTGAATCTCCACCAGGTAAATGGGTTCCATGAGCCTGGGCTGTGCTGTGAGCACTGAGGCATAGAGAACTCTGCGGGCTGTGGGAATGATCTGACCACCTCCTCTGTGGATGGCATCAGCATGGAGAGTCACATCATGAATGTCAAACCGGACTGCCCGCATGTTCTCTTCACAGAGTGCACCCTATTAAAGTAACGCAGTATAGTACCTCATTATCATGATCTAAACCATAGGAATGTTTAAGCAAAGAAAGAAACAGGCAACCTGGAATACTCACTTCTTTGGTTGCCCACTGGAAACCCGCCACTACGCTGTCCTTTATCTCATTCAGATACTGAACTCCTTTTGTAATATCCACAAGGATGTTAGGTCCTGTGCCATCTGGTCCGAAGCACCAAATCTTACGGGCCTCGGCCACTTCCCATTCGTATTTCTCAGCCAGGTAGCGAGCTCTCAGTTTGAGCTCCTGCCGAGCGCTCACATCACCCTTGTCGATATCCTCGGCCAAGCCATCTGACAAGGGCCGAGATTTCATGTACAGACGATTGTGCTTGTTGGGAGACTTGGACAAGCAAACCTGGTCTGATTCATCACTGACAGTTTCACGGTAGGACACCACTGGGTCTGATTTCTGCAATAAAATTCGGCTGTTAGTGTTGAAAAACAAAGTAAAACATATCTTTATAATGGTCTGTATTGCTTGCCATCCAAACTCTACCTTCAGAGGGATGCAGGCATGATCCTCCTCAAGGTCTTTTAGGCAAATCTCAAGATGAAGTTCACCAGCACCTGCCACAATGTGCTCACCAGACTCTTCAATGATACACTAGCAGAAATGGGAAACTGTTATTGGAAAGGTTGAATTTTGCTTATACAGTTTTATTACTCCGCTCAGATATTCACCTGAACCATGGGATCAGACTTAGCCAGGCGTTTGAGACCCTCCACTAACTTTGGCAGATCAGCTGGGTTCTTGGCCTCCACAGCAACTCTCACCACAGGACTAACGCTGAACTTCATAACACGCATGTTGTGAGAATTTTCAAAAGTGGTAATGGTGCCAGTCTTGACAAGAAACTGGTCAACCCCAACTAAACCAACGATGTTCCCACATGGCACATCTTCAATGGGCTCTACATAGCGACCCATCATCAGGATTGTTCTGCGGAGGACACAGTGAGAACATTGTGATCACGATCATCTGATCAACACACTGAGAATCATAGAAGATAAATTACATCTCTTATTGACCACAGCCGACCTTTGGATTGGCTTTAAATACAAGTCCTCCTTCTTCCCTGGTGTGAAGTTGGGACCCATAATGCGCACCTTCTGTCCTGTAGAAACTATGCCAGAGAAGACACGACCAAAGGCGTAGAATCTACCTTTGTCTGTGGTTGGAACCATCTTGGAGATGTACATCATAAGAGGAGCTTTAGGATCACAGTTCTTTATACCTGGAAAGTCAATGGAAGAATGTGAAAAAGATGACAAAGATGTCTCCAGCAGGGTTTGGCAAGTCGTTTAAAGAAATTATTAATTACAAATTACATAATTTAAAGTGTATTTAAATTACTTTTCTAATTACTTTATCTAAAATGTCATTGAATAGCTGGAAATCACTGTCACAATTAATGTAAAGGCAAAAGAAACAAAACTCTTAATTTAAATATGGCTGAAACAGTGCATTTTAGTTTCATTAAAAAGTATACTTAAGTTTAACTAGTACATGTTAGTGATGGAAAAAAGTATATTCATCATTGTCTAACATAATTAAAAATGCATATTATGCAGAAACAATATTTAATGATTAAAAAAATGTTTTAAATGTCTCATTAAAACCTCAACAACTATGAAACAAGTTCAGTGGATCGCCACAGGGGATTGCCAATTTAATATGTGCATTCAAAATAAATATTCATAAAGGCTTCAAAACTTCATGAAGCAGTGCTTTAAAAACAACTGTCCCTGTCAAAGTATTAACACCATATTTTGTACATACTGTACTATATTGTCATATTTTTACTCAGTTAATTGTTTCACAAGCATGTGCAATTGCCTTTATAAATGTAACCCTTTTTATTTGAAAATTAGAATTAATCTCTGAAACGTATTCATAAAACAAACGTAATACAATGTCTCCGCTTTTCTGAATTTATTTAAACAGAACTGTTGCATTTATGTACAGTATTTAAGGCAAGTATTTTATATTAAATGACCTAAAAGCAGAAAATAATCCCTTACTTTACTTTTTCAGTGATAACTTTTTTAATTTACAGTAACTAATTAGACCCAACAGTGACTATATTTACATGGACATCAGTAATCAGATTGTTTTGCTGTAATCTGAATAAGACAATAATATGATTAAGGTGTTTACACAAGTTCCTTACATGATCCTGTTTTACATGTTATAGCACATAATTTGATTAACGTCATTGTGTCACCATGCCATTCATGTTTCCTTCAGAGTTTCATGTAATTTCAGGTGTTCCATTTTTAATTTTTCAACTTTAAATGCAGTTTGGCACTTTCACTTTCATTCGGGAACATTTCGTTCATGCCCCCATGACAAACGAGATATTGGATGTGAGTATGACCTGCTGGAAGAGGAATTTTTATATACCAAATTTGATAGTGCACGCCATATGGGTAAAAAAAACCTCTGCATTTTGCGATGCAGCGGTCTGTGGTCCTTCACTGACTCGGTAGGCACAGAGAATAGTATCAAACAGCAGTGTGTGTATAGACTAACCTGTTGCAAAATGTGCCGAAAATCCTCCACGACGGAAAGAGTTTGATTGCGGTGTTTGCATGTCTGTACTGCACTTCATTAATGTGACTAAAATCGGCATACTCGCATGTCTTAATTCCAGTTCTGTTTAGTTCGATTATGACTTTAGTCGGATTAAGGTAATCAAAAATCACTGTTTACATTGTAGACTCTTAATCAGAGTATTGTATTAATCGTATTAAAATCTGATTGTTCATGATTAAACATACTCACTGGTCTCCAGGGTTAGTTTCAAAAACTTTACAGTGCGGAGACTCACCCATGGCGGCCTCATCATCTCCTGGACCCTCGTAAAGCAGTTCACAGCGATACCTTTGGGCAGTGACGGGAGAAGGAAGATGAATGGTGATCATCTGTAGCAAAGCATCACCTGCAGGCAACCAGCGGCGCATCACAGCCTGGAAGCATCAAAACAACAACGTGTTACCAACAGAAGTCATGTCTCAGGTGTTATTGTTCTGAGTTAATGTTTTAGTTTGTTTCACCTTGAGTAGAGGTTTTCCTTCCTTTTCTTTGTCCTCTGCATCAAGCTTCACTTCAAGTTTCTCAATTAGTTTCTGGGTTTCTTCTTTTTTGAAGTTCATAATGGCGTCAAAAACCTGTGGGTTAAGTTCATATTAGAGGATAACTGTAGCATGAGATGAGTGATATCTGAAGAACTGTCTGTAAACACAAACCTTAAAGATTGGATCCAAGACGAGCTGACAGAAAGTGCGAGGAAGCTTCTTGCCATCTGCATTATTAGCCGTTTTGCTGAATTTTCCACAAGAGGGATCAAAATACCTGAAAAATATGACTTAATTTATTTGATGTTCACAGCATTTACACTGGAAATCACATGTAATTTACATTCATCCAATGCTTCAATGTTTCTTTTACAACCCTTACTTATCTCCCCACAGCTTTTTCATCATCTCCTCCACTTTTTTAGCCCGTTCTGCTGGAGGAAGATCTCCTTTTTTCTTATCTCCTTTGGCAGCAAACTTGGCCACATACATTTCTGCAAACTGCTTTAGGGTAAAAGCCCAGCCGTGGAGCCCTGACCCAAATCCTACAGTCCCGATCACAGGATCCACCTAACCTCCCCCAAGAAAATAGTGAGAAACATATAAATAAAATGTTTAATGTATAAAGTTGTCTTGTCGGTCTTAAGTTCAACTGATTTGTTACCATAATGTTTCCCATTGGTCCATGCTCCCCTTCGCCATAGGTTGAGATAATGACGTTAACATTCTCCACAATCCTCTGGAAGGTTTGGAAAAGCTCATCGGGTTCCAGCTGCAGCTCGAGGAGAGCACGGTCCATCTTGTTCATCATCAGGACAGGCTTGATGCGCTCAGCAATGGCTTGCCTCAAGACAGTCTCGGTCTGCACACACACACCTGCAGAACAAGTCAGATTTCTCCATTTTTAAATTTGCTTTATTTTTATTTATTTATTTATTAATTCCCAGGTTCTCCTGGTTGCATTTCCTGAATTTTCATTGCCAATCTTAAGCCAGTTGCAATCATTTGTTTTTTTTTTTTTTTTGTTCAATTTGGAATTTCCCCTCATTCATGTAGTGGAGTGGCAGTGTGATGAAACTACCCACTCCAGTCCCTCACAACGGGGGGATTAGAGTGAGTACTCCAGTTTGGCCCCACCCTGATCCTTAAATTTGCCTTATTAGGACACATCTTTTATCTCAAGCCCTACATTTGTATAGTTGAGACAAGCACCAATATACTTGAAGCAACATTTTTTTTTATTTATTATGGTATAGTTCTCTTGTCATATACAATCATAAAACAATCCAATGTACAGTCATTCATCAGCTAAAGACTAAAGTGAATGGTGAAATTAACAAAAATCATTCAATACACTGTCTCCAAAAAATCCAAAAGTGGATTCCAGATATGCCAGGAATCATCAGATCTCTGATGTAAGTCACTCCTTTTATGTATTATTTGAAGTTTTTCAAAGTTTGAAACATCTTGTCAATGCAAATGTTCATAAAAATTTGCTATGACAGGTAAACGCCAACAATCGTGTATTGGTTAATGGTGATAATATATTAGTTACATGAGCACAAGGGCTCAAGCTTCATTTCTACTGCTCAGTCTGTAGAGAACATTCAGGAACAAAAACATCAACCCCGGAGAGCTGATTATATAGAAATAGAAATTTAATTCTATAAATAAATAAGAATTTCTTGGTCATTTATGGGTGGGAATTTCTTCAATGTACACTACCTGACAAAAGTCTTGTCGCCTATCCAAGTTTTAGGAACAGCAAATAATAACTTGACTTCTAGTTGATCATTTGGTATCAGAAGTGGTTTATATGAAAGTCAAAGGCCTCTAGATTACACTTATTTTACCAAAATAAAATATAATCATGCCTTGATTTTTAATGATTTAATTAGGACAGTAAGGTCTGACTTTGATTAGACAAAAGTCTTGTCACTTAACAGAAATAATGTCCAGTATAGAATATAAAGTCATGGTGCAGTGGAAAAAGAATTTATATTTTGTATGGCTCCCATGAGCTTGGAGGACTGCATCCATACATCTCTGCAATGACTCAAATAACTTATTAATAAAGTCATCTGGAATGGCAAAGAAAGTGTTCTTGCAGGACTCCCAGAGTTCATCAAGATTATTTTTTGGATTCATCTTCGATGCCTCTCATTTTACCCCAGACATTCTCAATAATGTTCATATCTGATGACTGGGCTGGCCAATCCTGGAGCACCTTGGCCTTCTTTGCTTTCAGGAACATTGAGGTGGAGGCTGAACTATGAGAAGGAGCGCTATCCTGCTGAAAAATTTGCCCTGTCTTGTGAATTGTAATGTAATGGGCAGCACAAATGTTTTGATTCCTCAGGCTGTTAATGTTGCTATCCACTCTGCAGATCTCTCACACGCCCCCATACTGATTGTAACCCCAAACCATGATTTTCACCAAAATTGACTGATGTCTGTGAGAATCTTGGGTCTATGTGGATTCCAATAGGTCTTCTGCAGTATTTGTGATGATTTGGGATGCAGTTCAACAGATGATTCATCAGAAAAATCTACCTTCTGCCACTTTTCCAAATGATCAACTAAAAGTCAAGTTATTATTTGTTGCTCTTACAACTGGGATTGACGACAAGACTTTTGTCAGGTAGTGTATTACAATTTATGACCTTTTTTGCTATTTAAACTATGTCTCCAAAAGAAAACTTCAGCAACATCTGTTTGAACAGAAACATTTCTCTGTTTATCTCACTTCAATTTTGTAGTCAACATAGGTATTCCTATACAAAATGGAATGGTCGAGCAGTCAAACTGACCAATTCTTTGTTGAAAACCTGATCAATCTTTTATGCACCTTTCTGTTACGTTGTTATTGTTATTTTACTAACTGCATGCTTAAGGTGAGCCTACTCACAAGAAAACACGGTTGTAAAGAAAATGATTTATTATTCAACCAAATAGTATAGTTAATCAATATTGGCAATATCAATTTGAGCATCTGTGTATCTATATAGTATTGCCACAGAATAAATCATGATATTATGCTGAATCACTGTACTATACTATCTTTTCTACCACCCTTCATGATCAGATGCTTTCTTAATTGCTTCATTCTTAATTAAAAGTTTCTTTTCATTGAAATGTTTATATATTCATCAAACTGCATCTTTCAGCAGTGTGGGTGGAATCGGGATGTTCGATAACAGTATACCACTACTCAGGTACATCAAACTTATTGAATGAATGTTATTTATTTAACTTGATTGATAAGATTGATTTCCTAAACTGAATTTGTCCTACCTGATACACAGTCCACCACGACAAGAGCCCCATCTGTAACTCTGAGAGCTGCTGTCACCTCAGAGGAGAAGTCAACGTGTCCCGGTGAGTCGATCAGGTTGATGAGGAAGCCAGAACCATCCTTACACTGCTTAATGAAGGCTGAGTCATTCTCGCTGAGCTCATAATACAGAGAAATGGCCCTGTGAGGGGAAACGCACATGCAGATGCTTTCATTGCTTGGGATCTTTTGTCGGATAGTATTTTTTCCCTCAAAGAAATTGATAAATTTGTTTAGCAAGGATGCATCAAGTTACAGTAAAGTCTACATTAAAAGAAGAAAAATCCTTAGAAATATGCAAAAGTTTCCACAATCTTAGCTGAGATAAATAAAAACTTATGAAATAAAAATAAATTAAATCTGAAATAACATTACAATGAAATATATCAATTCAACTAACAAATCCTGAACTTTTGAAGGATTCAGAATTCAGTAAATGTACTTTTTATTGGACATTTTGGGCATGTGTATTATATCAAAAGTGAAAAAGATGTCCCTTAATATTACATTTCATTCCAGATGACATGTCATTTCTGTAGAATACCTTTTTGTGACCTGAATATGTCTTTTTAAACAGGAATACCTACGTTGACTTGATGGTGATGCATCTCTCCTGTTCATCTTTTCTGGTGTCAGTGAATCTGGTCTCTCCTGCACGTGCAGAAGCTATAATGCCAGCTTTACACACCAGGGAATCAGTGAGAGTGGATTTGCCGTGGTCCACATGGGCGATCACAGACATGTTCCTGATGTTGGACTTTTTGTCCATGATCTCCCGAATCTGGTCAACCGTGAAGTTCACCTGAGGGACGAAGGCAAGTGTTGATTGTGGAGTAAATATGAGTGTGTTTGTGTGTGCGGGACAATGATGTCAAAACAAATTATGGAAACATAAAAAACTATGTGACAGTCCAACTAAGCTCATTTTTTATATAGTTATGGACAATACTTGAGCCAAATTAAATAAATTACAAATGTCATTTTGTAAAATATTAACAAAAGAATTTTGTATTTTACAATATTTTCCAGAAAATTAGAAATGCTCATAATAACAAATGGTGATTTGAAAATCGATTATAATATTAAATATGGACTTCCTAATCTTTCTGAAGCTAAAAAAATATTGGTATTGTGTTGTCTGAAACTAAATATAAAGATGTCAAAAAACAGGGCATGTTTTTGCTATTTTAGGTAAGAAACTTTAAATGTCATCAGTAGTTAACAGAATAAAATAAAATGGATGTTTTACTTAACCACGTTTATTTGAAACTTTTCAATTGGTCACTTAATTTCTTACATATTTATAGAATTTGTGTGGCTGTACGTGTAATTTATGTGCTGTAAATATAAACCAACCTATTTTTATTTTGCACTGTATGCATTGTACTACATAATAATAATATAAAGATAATGACAACACTAAAGTAATGCAGTAAATATTTATACACTAATGCCACAGAAAACACAAAGTAGAATAATTAAAGTTTAAAAATGAATAAAAATAGGCCTATTGAAATAATATTACAACTTATTATTTCAAAATAATAATAAAATAATGTGAAGCTGAGTCAAGCATTCCCCTTTATCCATGCCCTTTCTTTTAAAACTCGGGCTAATACGTTTAACTGCCTATTTCGTTGCATTGGAATTGTACAGCTTAAGATTGCTACCATTTCTACTATGTACTATGCTTTAAACCCTAACAGTAATAGCTGACTTCAGTGCTGTTTTCTGAATGTATATGTATCATAACTCATATTTTAAGAGTGTGCAGTGAAGCACTGCGTGTGCCATGAGTGCGCACTTTCTGTACTGCAGTCTCTTCAACTCAGGCGCTGCCCAAGAGATACACTCCGCCAATGACGCGCTTCTCAGGCCTGATTAAGAAGTGCTTAGTTGTCTGATCACTCAAAAACAACAACATTGCGGCCCCTTCACTTCAATAACTCTATTTGCACCCAGCATCCCTCCACAGTCATGGCTTTCTCGGTCTCTGCGCATGAAACTTTAATACGCGCACAGAACAGCACGGTGGGCGTGAACGCGCTATTTATAACGGGGCAACGTTATTCCAGTGTGCAGCCATAACCCTAAAATAACGTGGCTTACTTTCCCTTAAAAACAAAGATCGACCTAACCGCGTGTGGTTATTCGTTACATGTATTCGCAGTACAGCTGTCACACGACGAACTTAATGAAATCGCGACTAATCCGTTATAATCTGTTTTAGGATAAAATGACGTTTATTTCAACACGTCATTCTCGCCCCCTATTCTATAACGAGGCCGTTACATTAATTAAATGTAAGACAGACCATTCAAGTTCAATGTTCACCAGAATCTTCTTAAAGCAGGTTGTCGTTACGTCATAGACAGATGAATAAAATGAGATTACATAAACGACTGAAGACGTGCGTCCTAATGTACGAGCGTGTTTTAAAATAACATGTAAGACATTTTTTACGCTGCCTGGTGAAATGACACGGTCAAATAACGTACCATTTTGGCGAATGGCTCCCAAGTGTAGGACGGCCTCGCGCTGCGGTCGCTGCTCCTCTCCGGTGGAGGACTTGGGGGGGAAAGAGAGAGAAGATGACGTCGAGTCTGAGTTTATGCTGCGACAGTCTGACGGACAGCACTGCGGAGTCATGTGGAAGAGTCATATGGACCTGCGGGACCCTATTACTGGACAGACCGGTCCCAGTGTAGGGATTAATCAAAGATTAATTAATAAATTCTTAGTAATAATAAAGATAAGTAATTGTTCTCATTTTTGTTGCATTGGCACAACATCCCAAAATCCAATATAGACATTTTTTAAAAATATATTTAAGTGCTCTTTAGACGACTTTTTTATTTTTAAACATAATAGTTTTAATAAATCATTTCTAATAACTAATTTATTTTGACTTTGCAAAGATGACAGTACATGTTTTACTTATTTTGTACGATTTTATTCATCCTAAATTGTAATTTAAAGGCTTAACTAGGTTAACTAGGCAAGTTAGGTTTTTTAAGTCATTCATTGGACAACACTGGTTTGTTCTGTAGATCGGAAAAATCTTAAGAGAGCTAATAATATTGACCTTAAACTTTAGTCTTTTTTAAAAATATTTTTATATATTTTTACTATGGTAAATATGTCAATGTTTTGGTAAATATCACTAGTGAAAAGCATTAAAGTTTCACATATAAAATTTATTTATATATATATATATATATATATATATATATATATATATATATATATATATATATATATATATATATATATATATATATATATATATATATATATATATATATATATATATATAATTAGTACACCCCATCTTGAAAAAATCTATTGTTGCATTTGAACAAAACAAATTTATTAAACAGATATATTTATTAAAATAATATTTTACTCACCAAACATATTTAGAAATTGAAAGCGAATACTAATATTAGTTGTAATGAAATATTGGAATTTTTTTTATTACATAATAATTTTATAATAATTACACAATTTTATATATTTTTGTTTGTTTTAAATTTTGCTCTTTTTAAATTTGTTTTAAATATTTTTTCCTTACATTAATTTGGGTGTACTAATTTTGGACCGTTCTCAAGGTTTTTTGTTAGATTAGTTCCAAATTTGTCTCTCCACACCACCACCAGTGTGCAGCTTCCACTTGGATGATGCGACAGCAGCCACAGGACAACGGTGCCAGTGTGCTCACCACACATTAGATATTGGTGGAGTGGAGAGACAGTGATAGAGCCAATTCGGTAGATGGGTATGATTGGGAGGCCATGATGGGTAAGGGCCGATGGAGGGAATTTGGCCAGGACACTAAGGTTATACCCCTACTCTTTACGAATAGTGGATTTTTAATGACTGCAGGACCTAGGTTTAACGCCTCATCCGAAAGACTGCCCACTGACAGTATAGTGTCCCCTTCACTATACTGGGGCAATAGGACTCACACGGACCACTGACTTCTACCATATATATATATATTATGCATAGTATATTTATATGCATTTTGTGAGCCCACATGATAAAATCTAGTAAATATTATTTTTACATATATGTAGATATTTTAACAATTACATATAATATTTAAATATTTTAGTAAACTTTTTGAAGTAATCTGTTGTGGTAATTTTATATTTGCTGTGGTAATAAAGTAACTTTAGCAATATAAATAAATTAATAAATACTGTACATAGATTTATACAGCTATATATATATATATATATATATATATATATATATATATATATATATATATATATATATACATATATATATATATATATATATATATATATATATATATATATATATATATATATATATATATATATATATATATATATTATACTATAATACATCACAGTTTACTGTATTAAAAACGAATGTAAAATATACACTATATATGTACAAATGTATACTACAGTATTTATAATGTATTTTAACAGCAAATACATACTATAGTATGGTTCAAAAACATAATAACATTGACTATAAATTACTATAGCATTTTCATGTAAGAAATGCATGTGATGACCCCAGACCTCTGAACATAGTGGACAGTTTAATGCTTCCTTCCTGTAATTTATTTGATTATAATTTTTTATATTTAAAAAAAATGTATCGAGTATTTCAAGAGTCAGAACAAAACATATTTCATAACTCAATATGACTGATATTATGTTTTTGCATCCCGAACAGCAGATGGCGCTGTATGAACTATGTGTTCAGACTCACAGGAGGGAAAGTTCGAAACAGATCTTGTGGGTTGTGGACTGCTGTCAGCTACGAAGTATTCGGGGTCTGATTTTAAGGCTTCGACATGTCTGTTATTCCCTGTTTGGCTGATCGATGGAGTGAGGAGAACAACAACATAATTCTGGCTTGGAAGGTAACGATAAGTTAAACAAGGGTGTTTTAATCGTTTACTTGAAACTGTAAGTCCTCTCACAGAAATAATCATCTACAGAATTTCCGTTTCAGCAAAATGAACTGAGCCTTCAACCAAATCAGGACGTTCGTAAACGATGCTATTCAGAAAGCCACAAACTACTGCAGAAAACTCAAGGTAACGTTAACTTACTGTAGTACAGGATTTACGGTAGGGTGCTAGTCTGCACTTCATAACCATGTTGTGTTTACACAGGAATACCAGCAGCTACTGAACAACTGAAGCTCGAACTGACCGTTTCATACAACACATGTTTATTCGCACTTGGCTTCTCTAACCCAAGCGAGATGGAGGAGAGTCTGACCCGTAGTTTATTCAGAGGTAAATAAAGCAGCGTGGATTATTGCTCATTTACATGCCGTATTGTATGTTCCTAGCTGTGCTGTTCTGTTTGTGTGTAGCCTTAGAGGCTGCTGACTGTCCGGTGTCCAGCACTGAGCCAGTGAAGCTGTGGGAGGATGTTCTGCGCACTTTTGGCTGCTCTGTGTATTTGCCATATATCCACAAGCTCCTGCTGCTCCAGTGGATGCTGTGGCTCATGCAGGGCCAGCTAGAGAGAGTGCTTACTCTTCTGACACAGACTGACAGCAAGGTGTGTTCATTAACAAATCAGTTTAAGATTCATTAGATCCTCTTTGTAAGTTTGTGAAGAAAGAAACTTGTGAAATGTAACTTTCGATGTACTATATCTCTTTTCTTTAAAAATTAAACCGGAGACATCAAATTGTAAACTGACCTTAAAAGAGGAAAATCTAAAAGAATCTGAAAATGTAAAAAAATAAACATGGTTCTGTTTTTTATGTGTTTGAGTAATTGACATGAGGCTCTAGAGAGCTATGCGAACCTCTTATGCTTTCTGTGAATATCCTTTATATATATATATATATATATATATATATATATATATATATATATATATATATATATATATATATATATATATTACAGGTGGGCATAGATCAAATTTTTTAATCTAGATTAATTTCGAAATTAATCTAGATTAAATGGCTCATTTGAATTCTGCCGAAGGCATTCAAAATATGTGTGCTACCCAAATAATAAATCTTTGAGAACGGGATTCTCGAGCCAGATGGCGCATTAGACCAGGGGCTCATCTCCTATTTTCAAAATGCATAAACTGCTTGAGAAACTGTTCTACTATGATAATTGGGGATAAAAATAAATTATGTTCAATAAGATGTACTTGCGTTTACTAACTGTTTATTCAGTTAAACATGAATGTTGAACTGTAGGCCTACATAAGCTCCAAACAGCGATTCCATACTTGCTTTTGATGTACATACATACAGAAAATGCTGCTTCTCAATGCCAAGTTCACAGAGCCCTGATGGTGTGTCAAACATTGCATGTTTACTTGGGCAACAATACTTTAATACGATTTTAATATGATTAAAACAATACTCTGATTAAGAGTCTACCATGTAAACAGAGATTTTTGATTACCTTAATGCGACTAAAGTCATAACTGAACTAAACAGAAATGGAATTAAGACATGTGGAGTGCATATATTAGTGCCATTACTGAAGTAAACACTGCAATCCAACTATTACCGTCATGTAGGACTTTTCGCCATATTTTCCGACAAGATCCAAGACACAGGCGGCTGTCAGTAAAGGACCACACACACACAAAACACACACACGCACACACCTCAAAATGCGAAAGTTTTTTTCTTTCCATTCGGCGTGCGTTATTACATTCTATAACACTCTCACCAGTCCTTGCTCCTTATTTGCGTCTAATACATCAGTTTGTCACGGCGTATGAATGGAATGTTCATGAGTTAAAGTGAAACTGCCGAACTGCAGCTAAAGTCAGGCATCCTGCTGATTTGATTCAGAAGGGCACTTGTTTGTCAGACGGCTCACTGGTCAGGTATACATCCACGCTAAAATATCAAAGTGAAAGTCATCATAGCTTGCGTAGAATAGACCCAGGTACCAACCCAACTTTGAGAATAGATTAACAGCGATATTTTTTGCGTATGTATGTATGTATGTATGTATGTATGTATGTATGTATGTATGTATGTGTGTATGTATGTGTGTATGTATGTATGTATATATATGTGTATGTATGTATGTATGTGTGTATGTATGTATGTATATATATGTGTATGTATGTATGTATGTAAGTATATATATATATATATATATATATGTATGTATGTATGTATGTATATATATATATATATATATATATATATATATATGTATGTGTGTGTGTGTGTATATAGTCAATAGGCCTGTGACAGTAATCAATATTTGGACATATCGCACAACTCATGGACATGACCTTAATATATTTTAATGCAATAAATATCGCCTGTACATAAAAACCAATGTCAGCAACCTGCGCAGCCTGTCATCTTATCCAATCTCTAATGGAGGTGTCAGTATGGTTTAAAAAAACTATAATATTTATTACTATAAATTACAATTGTATATTTTCATGTGAGTGCCTAACAACTGAAAATAGATCTGGTAGAGCACTGGTGTCAAACTCAGTTTCTGGGCGGCTGCAGCTCTGCACACTTTAGTTCCAACCCTAATTAAACACACCTGATCGTACTAATTGAGTGCTTTAGAATTGTTTGATAGAAATAAACTCTGCAGGGCTGCCGCCCTCCAGGAATGAGTTTGACACCCCTGTGGTAGAGGATGTGGCTTGTTCAGTGTCCTGCGCCTCTGTGTTTAAAAGTCTAAATTGACTTGGGTGAACATGTGCAGTATATCGTACAACAATCTGATATCGTGACAGGCTTAATTGTCAAGCAACCTCCACTTCATTTTAGTGTTTAATGTAAATACTGTTGTTTTTAAGAATGTATATTTGAGTCTTTTGTTGCTGTCATTCTTGTGTCCTCTCAGAGAGAGTGTTCAGCACCTGTGAATCTACAGACAGAAACCCGAGACCTTGCTCTGAGACTGGAAGAAGACACCTCCCTAATGGTTGCCATGGCAGCAAAGGACCTCAAGGAACTTTTGCACATCTGCACTGTGATATGCCAAGGTTCAAAATGTCTAAACTAAGATATCAAATATTTTTTATTTGTTATCAACATTAATATGACCTCAATATCAACATTAATATGACCTCAATATAAATACACAGTGCAAATAAGATTGATTAAATGATTAAAGATTGTGAGAAGCAGTGTTGCTTTTTGTTTGTAGCTGCTTTGCCTTTTGAAATGTAATAAGTATTAGAGTAGCCATTAATCCAAAATATGTTCTTTTATGCTCTTTTAGGGGTGGAACAGATGAAGACAGAGAAATATTCTGAGGCCCTTGATGTATTTCAGGAGGCTAAAGGTCTCCCGAGTCCCAGAAGTCTCTTGGCACATATCCACAGTCTTACAGGCCAGACATTTGCTAAGCTGGTAAGAAGCTCTGTTCTGCAATCCCCAAACCGATGAACCTAGAACAAAATGTTGGACCAGCAGTTCCATTATCAATTCTGGTTTAGGTCTGATTAAGTTTGTTTGTTACATTAGAATAACCTTAAAATATGCCCACACGAGGAGTTTGACTTTGGTTTGAGAAATGGAAGGACACAAAATGGTGGAATTCATTTATTTTTGCTGCTTAAAATCCCATTTGTAAATGTACATACATTAAAGGACTGTGGTGATACAAAATCCATGGAAAAATAGGTTGATTTATCAAATGTAATTTCAAACTAACCTAAAAATGGAAGTTTAAAAAACAAGTATGCCAGATCACTTGTAATATCAATGATAGAAATACAGCAAAATCTTTTTATGTAGGCTAATTATATGAACATTTGGATCAATAATGCAATAATTGTCTTTCATGCATAAATATTCACCTTTAGTTAATGTAGTTAACATTTACATGTCTGGTGCTAATTTTCTGTGCAGCACAAATTTCTAAATGATGAGACGAACATCAACAGGTGTAGACAGATTCTGTCTGACAGAAAATATGATGTCCTGACCTAATATACTGAATCAGTTAACTCTCGTTTCCTTTTTTATTAATGTTGACATTAAAGACATCTGTTTCTGCTTGGTGTTTTTTATTGCTGTCATCGCTCACTGAAACGATTGTTTCAACCCCTATACTTGGTCATTACAACTACTACAGAATTATTTTAAGAGCATGTATGCGAATATTGCAGACTCTCTCTGTGTCCTGCTTGTGCTCAGTCACACTCCTCCGTGGCAATAATGGTGTGCAATCATCGGAATTTTGAAAAGTGGATAGCACACGCTCCGTTGTCCCCAGTGAAAACCCCCCTGGATGTGTGGCTGGTCAGAAATTTAGCAGAAGTTTCTTCTTAAAGGGATAGTTCACCCAAAAATTTAAATGTATTTACTTACTCTCAAGTGGTTCCAAACATTTATGTGTATCTTTTTTATGTTGAACCATTGATTTTATGGTAGCCCTTGACTTCCATAGTCACAAAAACACTGTTGAAGTCATGGATTACAGGTTTCCAGCTTTCTTCATAATATCTTCTTTTGTGTTCAACAAAAGAAAGTAAATCAAACAGGTTTGTGCAAGTGAGGGGTGAGTAAATGATGACAGAATTTTCTGTTTTTGGTGAACTATCCCTTTAAGTCCTGTATGTTTCTCACCAACTATGTTTCTTATATTCTTGCAGGATCAGCCCCATTGTGCTCTTCACTATTATAGGAAGGCTTTGGAGGTAGATTTTTCTTGCCTTGGTGCACTTTATCAAAGTGCTCTGGTGTTCAGACAGCTTGGTAATCCAAAGGCAGAAATGGAGGCCTTGCATCTTCTTTACTCAGTAAGTCATTGTGCGCATAATGACCATATAAAGTTTCAAGAGTGACAACCACATTAAAATACATGAATCCTCTGAATGATCATTATGTGGATGAAGAGAACACAAACCACTCCAGAAACGACTTTGATGCAGTGCTAATTAAAGTGGGTGCTTGATATCCAGTGTTTTTGACTATGTAATAGTACCTCAGCTAAAGATCAACAGTTTTAACCAAAGTGCTTGGTTTATGAATCAAATCATTTTGTAAAGTTTAATGGGCTGCTATTAAATGCACAATATGTAAAATTTATTTGAATTTAAATACCCCAAAAACACTAGAAGAGTGTTATATATTTAGTTGACTTGTGTATGTACATTATTTCACATTTTTAAACAATATTCAATTCCAGAAAATGACCATCAATTTTTTTTTCTGTTTGGTTTTATAGAAACACCAAAGACACTTGAATATGTTGTGTGCTTTATTAGACCCAGGGTTCCCACAGGTCATGAAGTTTCATGGAATTTTAATGGTCTATAGAAACTGAAAGTCATATATGAAGATTCATGCACATATTTTCATTAGCTACTTCTATCAATAATGACAAAACATTACTTGTCCTTTTTTTGTGTCAAGACTAAGTTTGAACAACTAAATGTAGAACGTAATAGGGCTCAGCTGACACTAGTTATGTTTCCATCCATAAATGCGAATGAACTTTATGCGCAAAACTGGATTATCACATAAAAGACGTGCGAATAAAGCAGCGTTTCCATCCAACGAGTCAAAGCGAACAAAACCATCACTTCCTGATTTTATCTGGTGCTAAATATAAACAGTAAACACGTAATTTGCTGCAGTAGGAGAAGCTGCGTCAGTCTTTTCTTCATCTAATAAATGACTTGTGCCTCAGAAGGCAATCCAGTGGCATTTGAAGGTGTCAGACGCGGAGCACTGATGCTCTTGATTCTGGAGGTCATTAATAATATAATAACACTAATACTTAAATGGTAAGGTGTTTTAGAATGAACAAAATAACAGTTCAGATGGTTTACAGTGTGCTCAGCCTGCTGGTTTGTCCATTCACACACATTTTTATCATCACATGATCTCTTATCACAAAATTACATGACCTTTTTTTATGCGCATACTGAAATTTGTGCAGTAAAAGTGTTTCCATCGTAGTTTATCCGCATCTTTTCTTATCAAATAAAAAGTTTATCCTACTCAGTTATGCGCATAAGTTTTTTATGCGCATTTTCAAAATGTATGTGCATCATGTTGTTTCCATCAACCGTTTTTTTTTGCGCATATCCAAAATGCGCATAAATAATTGGATGGAAACATAGCTATTGACACGCTTTGAAAAACGCTGATTTCATTTAAAGCAGTAAAAGGATTTTTATGTTCTTTCATAATTTTCCAGTGAAAGCATTTCCTGCATGCTTTGTAGTGTTAATTTAAAATGTCTTTGTGTAATAATACTGATCTGCTGCTTTGTTTATAGGCAGTCCAGCTACAGTCTGAGAAAGGTTTGTCCAGTTTTTCACTGGTCTCTCCGGCTATGTTGCTTGGTGGTGAACAGATGAGCTTCATTAGCAGAGTTCCTTCCCCCTCTTTGATTCTGCACACATTGGCTAACACATGTGTCCTCAATGGCAGGCAAGTCATCCCATTACAGGCACAAATGCTTGACTACATCAACAAATACGAATACAAACATTTTACATTGAAAATACAAAGTTTAGCAGAAGAGATACTTAAACAAAAAAGCAGTCTGCTGGAGATTATGTGGCTCAAATGAAGCGAATCATTCACATATTTTCTGGAAATGTTTAAAAATTCAGGCATTTTGGCAAAAAAAAAGTATAAATGTTTAGAGAATACATTCCATATCCCCATCGATTTTTCTTTCTCAACTCTATACTTAGGCCTTAAACATCCTATGTATGAAAAATCGGACAAAAAAGTGCTGAAAATTTACCTGATAGCTTGTAAAAAAGCCATAACCAAAAAATGGTTACAGCTTGAAATAGCTTGACTGGTTTGACATAATTTATGAAATCTATAAGATGGAGAGGCTAACAATGAACTGTCGTTTACAGACTGAGGAGTTTAATAAAACATGGAGAAAATGGGTAGAATATATTCTTCCATTAAGTTCAGATTTATTATAGAATCAATAGTCATAAAGATGTGATTTTTATTTTGTGTATTATTTTAGTAATGATAGAAAACATAACACAAAGATTGTAAGAAGAACAATACCTATTTAAAAAATAAACAAATAAATAGATATTTTACATTTAAGACCATAAAAGTACCATCCTGACAGTTTTATATGTACATAGTTTAGGTAAAAAAAAAAGAAAGAAAGAAAAGGTTAGACTGGATGCCACAATATGGTTTTAAAAAGTACACAATTGAATTGAAACTGGAAAGCAACAAATTAATTTTATCTGTTTTTTATTTGATGATTTACAAAACAATTATAAGTGTATTGTGTTTCTTGTTTCTTATAATGTGCAAGGGAATTTTTTTTGTATTTTATAATTTCATTTATTTCAGCAATTTTGAAAATCCGATGTTTGGTTGTTTTGTGAATACATTGTGGAAAACCCTATACTGTACATCCGTATGTAAATTTGGAAACTGCAATTAAAAAACTAAATGGGAAAAAAAGAAAATCCAAAGTTTATTTAGTTATTTGCAGAATGCTACTCATATTAGGCGTATTGTTGTCAATCAGTATTTCAGATGGTGTTGAGTGCTATCTTGATCTGTTGGCATCATTGCAGTCAGATGGAAAAAGTCTTGTAAGTACTGCATTTTTTTTAAGCATCAGATTCAGATGTAATGTATATAGTGATGTGATACAACTAGACCTGTCACAATAACTTTGGGTGTGTGATAAATATTAGAAGATTTTGGTAATAAACATAATTATGTATTCATTTGGAACATATTTATTTCACTGATCATAAAAAGATAATGTAACGTCACGGTGGCTCAGTGGGTAGCACGATCGCCTCTCAGCAAGAAGGTCGCTGGTTTGAGCCCCGGCTGGGTCAGTTGGAATTTCTGTGTGGCGTTTGCATGTTCTCCTAGTGATCGCGTGCATTTTCCCCAGGTGCTGTGCTTTCCGCCACAGTCCAAAGACATGCGCTATAGGTGAATTGAATAAGCTAAATTGGCCGTTGTGTATGTGTGTGGATGCTAGAGTGTGTTTGGGTGTTTTTCAGTGTTGGGTTGTGGCTGGAAGGGCATCCGCTGCGTAAAGCATATGTTGGATAAGTTGGCCCTTGAATGAATGAAAAAGATAATGTTAGGAAAAAATGTGTAATTTAATTCCTGTCAATATGTTAACCTGGACCACGAAGTCTTGTTGTAAAGATATATTTTGCCAATGCCAGTTTAGAATTGTCTTTTTTTTAATGCCAAACATTATTAGAAACCATATTTTAATCAGTAATGTGCGTTGAGAAGTATGGAGGAGCAGAAGTTCTGGTTAGAAATAAAACGAAGAATCAAATTATCAATTTAATAATTAAAGCATTAAAAAGTGTATAAATAAACCACCATTTAAATGGACAAATAAATGGACATAAATAAATGTGTTTATTTAAATTGTTTTTTAATTGTCATTTAATAAAGCAATTAAACAATTCATTTATAAGTCTTTTTTAAATATACCCAAAAAAATGTTTTTTTTTCAATAAATGTTTATTTAATTAATGTTTTAAAATGCTGATTAATCAATCAATAAAAACGTATATTTATAGATTCATTTAAATGCACAATTTAAATAGTTTTTTAAAAAGGTATTTGACAAATCCTTTTCTCTCTCTATTTGCCACTTGCTTTTCTTTTCCTTTTGCTACATGCTTTACTCGAGTTGAAAATAAATTGAGTTTAAAAATGCCATTGGGCAGTCCACACATGGGAGCAACTTTCGCCTCAAGCCGAGCTAAACCGTTTCTTGCTTGTAAATGAAATGTGCACTGTCATTGGACAGAGACAAAACCATAGATCATTTTAGCGGAAGTTTAAAGATCAGCGAAACAACTCAAACGTCAGGGCATTTTGTCATTATATATCACAGCCCCACACTGTCTGATGATGAAAAATTAACTCCTGGTCCTCCATAGAGAAGCACTTGTGGTAAAGGTGTGAAATCAGGAACCCTCAAGATTACAGATATTCAGACAGTTGTGTCTAGGCATGGGACGATACCGTTTTCAAGGTATACCGCGGTTTGGAAAAGTCAAGGTTTTAAAACAGTCAAAATGTTCTGTAATACCGTTCCTAAGGTATGTGTAAGATTTTTTTTATTTACATTTTTTTTGTTTTTTTAGTAGGACAGTATCTTTAGCAGAAAAAATATCCAAATGTGCTGTTTTAAATTGTACAGAAATCTGTTTTTGAAACAAATGAAGACAGCAGAAGTCAATGTTTCAATTGAATTATTTAGCCTGACATCTTTACTGCTCCAAAATATTATAAATCTTTCAAAAAATAAAATATATTGTTTTCAAAGGGGAAAAAAGTTGTTGTTTTTTTACCCAGACATTTAAAAAGAAGATATTTTAGAGCAGTGAGCACAATACTGTGATGCCGTGATATTTTTATCCAAGGTTATTATACTGTCAGAATCTTATACCAGCCCTTGCCTAGTTGTGTTCCAGCCAAAAATTGTTCTGTCCTAACAAACCATACATTAATGTAAAGCTTATCTATTTAACTTTGAGCTGATGTATACATCTCCATTTAAAAAAGACACTTATGACTTGCTTTGTTGTCTAGTGTCACATATTAACCCAATTCAGTTAATGCTAATCTAAGAACAAATCGCAGGCGGAGAACAAATGTAATGACACACACTCACACACACAATCAAAAATCTTTTAAGTTTCCATATAGTGGTTTTATTGTGATTTATACTGATTTGATTTTTATGTCTAAAATATACAATTAAATGAAAAACTTTTAAACTAAAAAGGAGAAATCAGCTGCAGAAGCTTTATTGGAAACTTTTAAATAATTTTATTGGATTGTTTTTGCCATTTTTACACTTTCACTGAAGCTGTGGGGTACTTTTGCACTAATTTATCCAAACATCATCAGCAAAAGGAGGTCTTCTTGTAACCTGTGTACCGTCTCTATCTGCTGTGTTTTTTTGGGGAGCTCTGCCTCTGCCACAGAGAGCAGATGATTGGCTGAAATTTTGGTCACAATCCTTCTTATATGTAATGAGAATGTGACATACAAAACTACAAATTATAAATATTCAGAAATAGTGTGGTAAGTCAATATAGTAATTATTGCAACTGACTCCGAAAGATCTGTTTGTGTTTCAGGTACCTACAGAAAATGGCACTTGTTTTCCCAGAATCCCAATGGTCTACCTTGAAGCAGGATTTGCTTTATTAAAAGCTCAAAGGTATAGCGATGCTCTAGTGGTCTGCGAGGAGGTCATCACAAGCACTCTGGACTTCATTCCCGAGAGGCTGCTTCTTGATGCTGCTGAAAAACAACATTTAGCTGACAGTGATGCTGTACTTGAAAACATGGACTTTGTGTTGTGGGCTGGTTCTGCCCGGCTCCTTCAAGCACAAGCTTACTGGAAACTGAAGGACACCAAAGAGGCTATTACACATTTTACAAGGTACAGTATAATAATATGAGCTAGCTGTCTCACCTAGTGTTTTTCTTATGCTCTCTTGTTCTTTCCATTCAGAGCGATCAATCAGCTGGTGAAAGTGTTTGTGAAACAGAAAGGCAAGTAATCTTTTGTCTTCTAGGCTGACATTTAGGCACTGTTTACATCTGGCACTAAGTCGATCCAATTACAAGTAGACAACGGGGGGAGAAAGTTTTGAGATTGTCCACTTTCAGCCCCATCCAGAGGTGGTTGAAAATGCATGAGATAGGATTGCTCTTGTAATGTAGAAAACAATTGAACAGTTGCTAAATGCTGCCTTCTCTCTGCCTGTTGAGCTCTTTCATAAACCGAGCAGCATATGCTGTTAAAGCACACTGGAGAGACAGATTTAAACTTTTTATAGTGTCACTATGATCTGATTACAAATAAATAGTGTATTTAAGAAAATATATATGAAAATAGTAGTTATAGAAGCAAACATGGATACAAACATGCAGCAAAAAGTCTGGTGCATTAAGACAGGAGTAGTGTGTCCTACTGGTGGTTGATCAAGCCTGCTCACCTGCGTGGAGCACACTCATGCATCATACCATTATGTGATGCATTGTATTTATGCTTTACTAAAAAGATAAGTCTTTAATCCAGTTTTGAGCTGAGGCAGTGTGTCTGAGCCTCGGACATTATCAGGAAGGCTATTCCAGAGTTTAGGAGCCATAAATGAGAAGGCTTGACCTCCTTTAGTAGACTTGTGTAGCGTAAAACCTTAGTAAAATGTGTAAAGTAGAATGTTCTCTTATCAGTCTGATTTAATATGTTTAAACAAGCCTAATGGTTAGGGAGTTTGAATGGAAAGGTTGTAGGTTCGATTCCTAGTCCTAGCAGCAATTGAAGTTGGGGGAGTGAATGAACTGTATTCTCTATCTTCGATACCCAGCTGTGGTGCCCTTGTGAACCTAACCCTTCATTGATCCATGGGAGCTGAAAGCAATAGCTGTCCACTGCTTCGTGTGTGCATCCATGCGTTCATGCTCTCACTTCTCACACTTGTGTGTGCACTTGGTGAGCAGAGAATTTTTAACATGGGTAACCCACTTCACATTTTTTACTGTAATTTTGAGGTTTTCTATAGGCTGTGGCTGCTTATTTCTTTGGCTTGACCAGTTCCTGGGGGTGGCACAGTGGCTCAGTGATTAGCATTATCGCCTCACAGCTAGAAGGTTGTTGGTTTGAGTCTCGACTGAGCCAGTTGGTGTTTCTGTGTGGAGTTTGTATGTTCTCCCCGTGTTCATGTTGATTTCCTCTGGGTGCTCTGGTTTCCCCCACAGTACAAAAAAGTATTAAAATGAAAATGCAGTGCAGGTGAATTTGAAGAACTAATTTGGCCGTAGTGTGTATGAGTGTGTGTGTAAATGTGAGAATGTTTGGGTGTTTCCTGGGTTGCTGTTGGAAAGGCATAAGCTGCTTAAAATATATGCCAGAGTTGTTGCTGGTTCATTCTGCTGTGTCGACCCTTGATAGATCAGGCACTAAGCTAATAGAAAATGAATGATCAATTCCTGATCCTTGCATAATAATTTTATTCAAAGACACTCAATAAATTTTTTTTTATGTTTTATATATATATATATATATATATATATATATATATATATATAACAGGAATGAATAGGGAGCAGAAAGAGAGGGGAGGGATCAGCAAAGGACTTTGAACGGGGACTCAAACTCTGGTCACCTTGAGCACCTGCTATATGTGAGCACACTTAACCACTAGGCTATTGGCACTGACAAAGAATCACAGTATATTTTCATTATTAATAAAGTCTGTTTAATTGATCTGCTACATTTAATACTTTTTTATACAGTGTGGAAATTGTGCTAGCTTTCACAGTTTTAGATTGATAAATCAGAGAAATGGCAGGTGTGAACAGTAATGTGGCTCTTTTGTCTACATGTGTTTTCGTAGATCTGATCACATCTTAATACCAGGTGTGAACAGATCCAATCTCTATCATCTAGTACTAGGATGTTAGAGAAAAAGCACACTTGCTGATTGATTATTTTTATCCTGAAGTCATCATTGGGTTTCTATTAATCACTATTATTTCTGTTCTATTAATTTTCATTCTGTTTAATCTTCTCAATCTTTTAGACTGGAAAGAAAACCATCTTGGAAACTCTACAGTGATGGTTGAAAAAGTGTCGACTCTGGAAACAGCAAAAGGACAAGCACTAGCTGGTAGAGGACTCTGCTTTCTGGAAAGAGGTCAGCTGAAGGAGGCTCTGAGAGATCTTCATCTCGGTCTGCAGATGTCTCCAGGTAGTCAGATGATGTGCTGTCATTACAGTCTGTGGGACTTGTTTGTTGTGCCTAGTTGGCTATGTTGCACAGTCCTTCTCAAATTTACATGTGGAATTGAATTTCACTAGGCTGCAAGAACACAGAGATGTGGCTCGCTGAGATCTTGTGGAGGCTTGAACGCAGAGAGGAAGCATCGGCACACTGGAGAGAAGCGCACAGTACTTCAGACAGACCCAAGTCAATGTAAGATATCTGACTATCAGTATCATTCTTGTGCAATGTTATATGTCACAGATATCTTTTGTGATATTAATTGTCATATTACATGAAATTCACACATCATTGGAATCTGATTGTAAGGGTATAATCAGTTATTAGCAATCTCTTGATTTACGTTTCAGAAACCTTCCGCTGTTTTTGCAAGCATGGGCAGAAGAAACCGCTTTTGACTTCAGTGACTTGAATAAGAAAATGGAGGAATACATTCAAGCCAAAAACGCAAAGACATAGGCAGATGCCAGAGAGGATGCTCTTCACTATTCCTGCTAAAATGCACATTGACACTTTTTTGCTGCATCCAAATGAACTGTTTTAATAGTGTACATTCTGTTTAGATGTAGCCTTGCAATATACCAGTAGTCCAGCTACTGTAGCTGAAGTGTCCTCCCTGGTAATATTAGAGAGACGTATTAATAAAAAAAGCAAGATTTCATGCTGCCACACAGATGCTGTTGCCATTTCATTCAGTCGTTACCTGTGAGGTTACATTACACTTGTTAGGATGAATGGCGTACAAGCTCGAGAGGATGCATCTATACTCCTTTGTATGTTTTGATGCTCTAATTCTTTGTATCATTTTTACTTGCAGAATAAGAAATTAAAGAACTTAAAGTCTCTGATTAGCATTTTTCTTTTGAAATTGATATGAAGCTTTGGTATTTTAGAGCATAATCTCAAAGAATTAAAATGGTTTGAAAGCTAAAACATTACATTTTAATGTCTGCTTTAAATAAGATTCACAGAAATGATTTTATAGACATACGAGCATTTAAAATAGGAGTAAAGTGTCGACTTGAATGTTTGAAATAAAGTTTGTGAAAATAAAATCTCAAAATACAGATGAAATAATGTGCCATCTTCATTCAGTGTAGCATTTTTTTTTTTTTTTTGTAGAAATAAATAAAAGTTAAAAACCCTGTCTGACCTGTACTGAATAAAATATCTGAAGGAATAAGTGATCATGGTAAACGTATTAGAATTTAATTGACTAAAAACATATTAGTAAAAATCGGTAAAAGTGGTTTGAAATATATTGGAAACTATATGATGGCAGGATTACAATGGATGTGTGATTTCTGAAAGTACTGTGATCATTTTATTGACTAATTCTTTTAAATTTAGATTTGCCTATTATAATTATTATATCTGACCGTTATATATATATATATATATATATATATATATATATATATATATATATATATATATATATATATATATATATGTATATATAAATATATATATATAAATAATTGTAAAAAAAATTATTATTGCTATTATTTTACTTTACCACTGAAAAAAAACGGCTTTACAAAAACATAACAGTTAGCTAATGTAGCCAACATTTTTATTGTGACAGTAATATAAGAAAGCCCTTCTCCAGATTTTCTCTGCATTACAGTTCATTTAAATTATTATTACGCAACATATTTTGGGAAACATATTTGGCGCTTCGTGTCTGTTGAGATTACCTAACTTTGGAAACACGGCCTTTTGGGCAATAGACTTGATGGCGTTTTGACACTTCTGCTCAACCGAGCAACAATTTAATCAGACCCTACGGAGCCAATCAAAAATGGACAATTCACAACGCAGCAGAAAATAAACCAATCGCAATAAACCGTCGAAGCCACCCGGACCAATATTATTTTAGCTCCTCCGCGATTGGCCAATCAGTCAGCGCAGGAAATCGCGACGTGTGCTCTGGTTGGCTCGTCATTCAATGGGCGAGGAAACTTTTTTCCCCGCAGAGTTGATGTTAGCAAGCTAATCCAGTGCAGAGGTAAAGAAAAAAAGCTAGTGTGAAGGTTGGAATCGGTCACTCAAGAGAGCTACTCATTTCCATCAACTATTTATATCTTTTTGCGGGAGAAGCAATATGGCTTCGGGTGGAGAGTAAGTACAATTTTAACGATGTGATATTTAGTGTGACGATAGTTGTTTTGTTTTCTGTTGAGTGGCAGTTAGCCCTGATGCTAAAAGACGAACGTTATCATGAACGGTGGTCGGTAAAAAAGAGCGAGTCTACCTGCCACAGGTTTATCATCCGATTGCACATGACAACTGATGGACCTAGTCGTTTTAAGATATTGACGTTCTCGTCGCTCGTTAAAACTTTTGCCGGAGTTTTAAAGAGACCAATTACCGTTCGTATGATCAGGTGTGTTTAGCATCTCGGCTAACTGGACTGAGTCATCTCCGCATATGATGAAGGCTTTCGGCCCACCGGCATCACCGGCGAATGTTCGGGAAAACAATCTTAACACAATTAAAAGACCGTTAATCCGCGTAATGATAAGTAAATACCTTTAAAACCCAATGGCAGCGAAACCGTCAATATTAAGGAACTTAAAGCTTCAAACCGGCTTTGTGTTAACGCATAACGTACAGCAGCGGGTCATAAATCCCGTGATTTGGGTATTTCGACCCTCATACCGAAAACTCTTTCTAAGGCGTGACATTTAAAACGTTAGTTGGTAAATGCACCAGACTGTAGCGCTTCTAGAGTCGCTAAAATGCTAGTATTACAGCGGTTTGAGTTTCACATGTCACATAAGCAGCATTTGCTGTGTCATTGGCCACTGGAGATGGCTAACTGCTGCTAGCGCTCACAGAACACTCTCTGTCTAGATTACAAACTATACATCCATCTACCCGAATAAAATTACATTTAAACCCGTTAACGTGACAACATCTAGAATCTCTGTAAGGGTTTTGGGTTTATAACGTTAGTTCAGTAGCCTGTAAAGATGTATACGGTGAGCTGTCTGTTAGCTAAGAAAGATGTTAGCCTATTTACACACGCGCTGTTGACCACAACCTATTGACGTCTGGCAACCGTTTTAGTTTCCTTTGTCCACAGTCTTTTCAGAGAGAAAAACGCTTTTTTTTAAAACCATGTACTACTTAAAAATGTATTCTGAGGGATCCTCTACGCTAAGGCCTTGCTTGCGACCACATCTCGGCCTAAATCTAGCAGATCATTTCAGCTTTCACTCCGGTGTTTTGTGGAAAGCTCTAGACTGTAGAGTAACTTGAGCTTGACAAACGTACACATGGGCAGAAGAGCACTTCTATCCATCGACTCTAATCCTTTCAGGACAGACACGATCATTTGTAATGTTTTCTCTCTACGTGATGCAAATGTCTTTCACTTTCGATGTAATTGATAGTGAAAGAAAATACCAGCTGTATCTCTGAAACCCCCCTGAGAAGTGTCAAACATGATTAAAAGCACAGTTTATCCGAAAAGTATTGTCGTATATTAAACTTGCTATTTGTATTCATTGTATGGTAAAAGTGTAAAGTAAATTGTCATGCTGTCAAAATTCCAACAAACTTCCAAGGACGACATTAAATTTAAGACAAAAAATGTCAAACTCTAACGAACCCTTCCCCTCCTTTAGCTATTAATTTTATTGAAGTACATACGGAGTATTCTGGAGTAACAAAATGCGACTTGGCTAATTTGAAAACTTTTCTCAGTTTGGGTTCAACATAAAGCAGTATTTAAAAACAACTCTGCTTTAAAACATTTTGTTTCTCTACACAGATCCAAAAACGATGATCTTTCCACTGCCATTCTGAAGCAGAAGAACAGGCCAAATAGGTTGATTGTTGATGAATCTATCAATGAAGACAACAGTGTTGTGTCTCTCTCTCAGGTACAGTTTTGGATTTCAAATGTATGAAAAAGGACACCAGTCCTTGTCTAAATGAATGTTTTTTTAACTTTATTAGCCAGTACTGTGAAAAGAAATGTGTTACTAGCCATTTGTCTTTGATTCATTGATGCTTAACCATGACAATAGAAAACATGAATAATAATAATGATATCGAGGTAAACCTTGTGTCTTATAGCTGGACGTCAGTGCACTGTTGGCTATTGTGAAGTTTATAGGTTAGGGTAATTATACACATTGAATGTCGTTTTCTCTCCTCTTTCAGGCAAAGATGGATGAGCTGCAGCTCTTTAGGGGTGACACAGTGCTGCTCAAGGGTAAGAAGAGAAGGGAGACTGTTTGCATCGTCCTGTCTGATGACACCTGCTCTGATGAGAAGGTTCGCATGAACAGGGTGGTCCGAAACAACCTCAGGGTGCGCCTTGGTGATGTAATCAGGTAATTTAGCTAATTATGCTCTGTGTTTGAAGAGTATCTTAAGTTTATTATTCTGATTTAAAATATTCTGGGTATTGGTTCAAGGTTGTTAGACTGACAGGGCTAATAATATTAGGTATTTTGAATAGCTGTACCGATCATGTATTTATTTATTTATTTTTATTTATTTTTTTTAATATATAATAGTATTCAGCCTTGTCCAGATGTCAAGTATGGAAAACGCATTCATGTTCTGCCAATTGATGACACTGTGGAGGGCATTACTGGCAACCTGTTTGAGGTCTATCTCAAGCCTTACTTCCTGGAGGCTTACAGGCCAATCCGTAAAGGTAAATAATGAGATGTTTTGTTTTTTTCACTTTAGGCTTACCTTTTGAGCTTTTTATAAATGTGTTATGTTTGCTACCTTCACAAATTAAGGTTATGCAACTAAAAGAAAATGTATTTAATGCTTTTAGCACACAAATTAAACAAGACTTTAACTTAAGAAAATAACATTCTTTTCTAATCCGCAAAGGATCCTGAGAAATATTTATTTCCAGTAATACATTAAGTAGCACGATATAGATAGCATTGTTAAATGTTTCAGCATCAAATCATTATATTAGCACTATTTCTGTAATGTTATGTAACGCCGAAGATTGGTGGAATGGCTGATGTAAATTTAAGCTTTATCATCATAGTTATAAATTAATTAAAAACGAAAAGGTTATTTTAGGTTGTAACATTACACAATGCTGCTTTATCCACTGTGTTTGACCTTCTGAATTCAGCCTTCTTGAGCGTTATATGCTTTTTACCACACATTTTGGATGGTGGTTTTTAACAAAATATGTATACTCCATTTTCTCCTTTTGTATGTTTTGAAATATCTGCTGATTTAAAGCAGAACTACTAAATTGTAATGCTTGGCATGAAGCGTAATTTGTCACTTGGTAGATTTGTATTCAGATATTTCAGGCATGTGAACTTGTTTGGTCAGCTGCATGTTTAGGGCCTGGTTAGGCTTTATGGTTTGTCAAAAAGAAAGCTGGCATTAACTTTTCTGTATTATTAGTATTTGTTCTGCTTTATTTTCACAGGTGATATTTTCCTTGTCAGAGGAGGCATGCGTGCCGTGGAGTTCAAAGTGGTGGAGACCGACCCCAGCCCTTACTGTATTGTGGCCCCAGACACAGTGATCCACTGTGAAGGAGAACCCATCAAAAGAGAGGTGAGTAAATTGACAAATGATTCCCGCTCTGTCATGGCTTGAAAGGGACTGCATGTGTGAAGGATGGATGCCGTGTGCATGATTGTATTCATTGTCTTGTTTGCAGGATGAGGAAGAGTCTCTGAATGAGGTGGGTTATGATGACATTGGAGGGGTGAGAAAACAGCTCGCCCAAATCAAAGAAATGGTGGAGCTTCCTCTGAGACACCCAGCTCTCTTCAAGGCTATTGGAGTGAAGGTAATTATCTGCAATCTGAAACTCGAACACATGAAATTGTTAGTTTGTAGTCTGAAGATGAAATCATCTCTTGTTCGCACAGCCTCCCCGTGGCATCCTGCTGTACGGACCTCCTGGAACTGGAAAGACCCTCATTGCTCGTGCTGTGGCAAATGAAACTGGAGCATTCTTCTTCCTCATCAATGGTGCGGATGACACCACCAATTCAAATGAATTTTAATGGCTCTTGATACTTGTGTGTTGATGTAATACTTTTTAATGTTCCCAGGCCCCGAGATAATGAGTAAACTGGCAGGTGAATCTGAGAGCAATTTGCGCAAAGCTTTTGAGGAAGCAGAGAAGAACGCACCAGCCATCATCTTTATTGATGAACTCGATGCTATTGCTCCCAAAAGAGAGAAGGTAAGGCTTTCCAGTACTCATTACTGTTCTCTATAACAACTTGCAGTATGGTAGTATTTAAAGGTTTTATTCATTTTGAATGTTTCAAATTTCAGATCTTATCTTTAACTAACTGAAATAGGATTTCAAACTTCAAAACTGAAAATTAAAGCTAACTTCTAGGGATACTATGATCAGGATATTTGCAGCTGATACAGAGTACCGATTCCTTGTCATGGTGATTGGTCGATACAGAGTACCGATTCTGATGCTTCAAGCTTTATAATGCATTAAGCACATTTTCCCATCTAAGTGTGATGCCCAAGTGCAGATTTCTCCTTACCTAAGTGAATAAATGAAGGCTGTTGCATATAATCCCTTAAATGTGTGTCTTAAAACTATTTACTGTGGACATGTCATGGTCAGAAGCAGCTTAAATAACAGAAAATAAGAAATAAAACAGATAAAAAAAAAAAAACTGGTAAGAAAAAGGACTAAGAAAGCAATTTAGAATTTTTTTTTGTCATGTTTTAGTAAACCATATTGTCAAAAACAGACTTTTCAGTAGGGGAGATCATTCTGCTAGCATCACAGCAGATCAAAACACTGGATATGCATTGGCTGCAACAAAGAAATCATCTCTTGCACGAGTCGTGCCAATAAACTGTAAAAACAGAGCCACCCCCCCACCCCACACACACATTTACCTCCTTGCATGTGGTAGGGCTGCTGATAAGCACACGTATGTATTCCTCTGCGTGTAAACCTGTAAACAAGCACATGTGGTCGGTTCATGAGATCGGCCAGATTTGGTAAGTACCGATAGAGTCATGAAATGTGATTATCGGGCCAATTGATCGGAGCATTCCTACTAAATAGATAAACTAGCTCAACGTGATTAGAACTACATTTTTAACTTTTGAAAAGTAAATTAGCCAAATGGGGAAAAAAAAACACTTGCCTACTCCTTCATAGAGCCTACTCATTCAATTTAATAAATATTTTATGAGTTACTGTAAATTTCTCCTCCCGTCCTGTCTTTCATCTCAGGGTGCTTTTAAGCTTTTTCATATTTTCTTTGCTTTACATCTGAACACTGTTGTTTATGCCAAAAATAAACCCATTTAAAATAATTCTGATCATTCGAAATGCTTGTCAGATTACACACAAATAGATCTGCTTTATTACCCTACTGCAGAGCAGTCTCTGATCGGGTTGTTTGACTATAACTGTTCTCTGGTTTCTCAGACTCACGGTGAGGTGGAGAGGCGCATTGTGTCTCAGCTGCTCACTCTAATGGACGGACTCAAGCAAAGAGCTCATGTTATCGTTATGGCGGCTACTAACAGACCCAACAGCATTGACCCAGCTCTCAGGCGATTCGGTGAGACCACTTTGTTCTATAAAGAGACTTGAACATTTACAGTTGCTATTCAGTTGATTTGAGTGAATGCACTTTAGAACAGCAAAAATGTAGATTTTTCTTGATTTCAGGGCGCTTTGACAGAGAGGTGGACATCGGCATTCCAGATGCAACCGGAAGACTTGAGATTCTTCAGATCCACACTAAAAACATGAAGCTTGCTGATGATGTTGATCTGGAGCAGGTGTGTTTGAAAGGATGTCAGAACGTTCAGTGCTCAGGGATGTTTCACTTTCAGTTAAACTGGGTCTCTTTAATCAGCCACTCACAGAAGCATCAGGGCCATTTAAATCTGTCACCTCAGAGTTTTGAGCCAAGTGGATTTTAAAATTTAAACACCCCCCCCCCCATATTAAACCTTTTTTTGTTTATCATATTTGCAGTTCATTTGCTGCTATTTTTTTTTTCTCTTCATCTTTTGTGTAAAGAGCCATTCATACTGCCAGAGACTTTTATTGTTGCTTCTTTCCAGTGGATGATGGTTTGGACACTAGTGGGCGTTCCCATTACCGGTTGCCTAGTTACATTTTGTAAAACATTTAGGGGGAGTTGGTACAGAAAGTGTTTGATGTCAACAAGGAACCAACGCATAAATTTAGCCACACATGCGCCCAAACTCTTGTCTGTCTTGGTTCACTAAACAATTCGGGCACAAATCAACCCAGCAAGAACCAGTGAGTACTTCTGGTGTAGGAGCAGCGGCTGAATGATGTACCATCACCCTACTTTAGCAGAATAATCATGTGACTTCACTCCCATTGGTAATCGCGTGTGAATGTCGCTTCACATTTGTGTACGGTAGAGCATTTCTGAACTTGTCACGCATCTCTCGTTGCTTCCCATGACCACATCCTACCACCAATGGTCACTGTCACTTGTTACTGGAAGTCGCCAGCTCTCATTTGAAATGAATGGGATTGTGCCACTTAATTTTTGTGCTGGTAAACTACAAAAACACGATTTTGTGAAAATGGGGATGGGATGTGCATGCCTATAGGATGTTTGGCCTATAGGTATGTGCACGTCCTTGACGGCCAAATCAGCAGTGGCATACTACAGCTTTGTGTATATATTTACAAAGCGACATTGCAAACTGCTGGCCTGCCATGCATAGTACATCTTTTAGTTGTTTTGTTGATATGTAAATGATTATTATTATATTTGACAATGTTCTTAGAAGGATCTGCTTAAAGGAGGAACTTTGATTTTTACTACATTTGTCATGTAAATTTATCCTTGGTCAACTTTAATAACTCTGATTTGGGGTGCCATCATTTTGGATAGTACCACCTAAAATATGAATGTATAGCTAACACTTTCTATTATTATTAATATTATTTTAATTAACTGTGTATAAATGTTCAATATTTGTGTACAGGTGGCTAATGAGACCCATGGTCATGTTGGTGCTGATCTGGCTGCCCTTTGCTCAGAGGCTGCCTTGCAAGCCATCCGTAAGAAAATGGACCTTATTGATTTGGAGGATGAGACCATTGACGCAGAGGTTATGAACTCCTTGGCTGTAACAATGGATGACTTTAGGGTAAGGGTGTCTATCTCAATTCTGACCATTAAAATATGAGAAAGTTGCACTGAGACACTTTATCGCTCACTTCCTAACAGTGGGCTCTTAGCCAGAGCAACCCATCTGCCCTCAGAGAGACTGTTGTGGAGGTGCCCAACATCACCTGGGAGGACATTGGTGGCCTTGATGACGTCAAGAGAGAGCTGCAGGAGCTGGTGCAGGTACTGAGCAGGATTTATTATTATTATTTTTTGTACAATGTGCACACAGCTGCGTTTACACCTTTGTTTTTTTTTTTTTCCCTCCCATTATCTTGTTTAGTACCCAGTGGAGCATCCAGACAAATTCCTCAAGTTTGGCATGACCCCATCCAAGGGTGTGCTGTTCTATGGACCACCAGGTTGTGGTAAAACCCTGCTGGCCAAGGCCATCGCCAATGAGTGCCAGGCCAACTTCATCTCAATCAAGGGCCCAGAACTGCTCACTATGTGGTTTGGAGAATCAGAGGCTAATGTCCGTGAAATCTTTGACAAGGTATGTCATAATATGTGTTATACCAGGCGGCTTTTAACTCTTTAAGATTCTGAATATGGTATGAAATAGTTTTTCAAAAGTTTCAAAAATGTCTAAATATTTAGTTTGTTAGCTTCTGTAAAGATGTGTAAATGAAAGAATTTCTGCAATTTGTCTTTGTGGTTCTCCAGGCTCGTCAGGCTGCTCCTTGTGTGCTCTTCTTTGATGAATTGGACTCCATTGCTAAGGCTCGTGGTGGAAACGTTGGTGACGGTGGCGGCGCAGCTGACAGAGTCATTAACCAGATCCTCACAGAAATGGATGGAATGTCCAGCAAGAAGAACGTCTTCATCATTGGGGCCACCAACAGACCAGACATCATTGACCCTGCCATCCTCAGGCCTGGACGATTGGACCAACTCATCTACATCCCACTGCCTGACGAGAAGTCTCGCATTGCCATTCTCAAAGCTAACCTCAGGAAGTCTCCCATCTCAAAGGTGATGTTGGATTGTTTGTTTTTGGGGTGGGCTTGATTTATTTGTCACTTAATTACATCATATTAAAATGTTTCGTCCTCTTATTTTTATTTATTTATTTTTTCCTCCCCCATGTAGGATGTGGACCTGGACTTCTTGGCCAAGATGACCAATGGCTTTTCAGGTGCTGACTTAACTGAGATCTGCCAGAGAGCCTGTAAACTGGCCATCCGTGAGTCCATTGAGAATGAGATCAGACGGGAACGTGAGAGGCAGACTAACCCTTCTGCAATGGTGAGCTTTTATGTGGTCTATTGCAGATAGATAGATAGATAGATAGATAGATAGATAGATAGATAGATAGATATTATTATTTTTGATTGAGCAAATTTCATAGTGCACTATGATGTTACTGTGACACTACAGTGTTTTGAATATCATCAAGGTTGCAGAGCTTTAACTGCCATGGATATTTAGATTTTCTAACATGACTATTGTGTATATTTAGGAGGTGGAAGAGGATGACCCAGTGCCTGAGATCAGGAAGGACCATTTCGAGGAGGCCATGCGCTTTGCTCGCCGATCCGTCAGTGATAATGACATCCGCAAATATGAGATGTTCGCACAGACCCTGCAACAAAGCAGAGGCTTTGGCAGTTTCAGGTGAGATCATAAATAGGGTTTAGTGACCGCTTTTGTGTTATGAAGGAAAATGTTTTGTTCTAGATCAAGGGTGTCCAAACTCTGTCCTGGAGGGCCAGTGTACCGCTGAGTTTAGCTCCAACTTGCTTCAACACTTGCCAAGAAGTTTTTAATATATCTAGTAAGAGCTTGATTAGCTGCTTCAAGTGTTTGATTATGGTTGGAGCTAAACTCTCTAGGACAGTTGGACACCATTGTTCTAGATTAGGGGTGCCCAAACTGGGGCTCCATCCGAAACTGCCTACTACTCGGTAGGTACTGAATTTGAATTTAACCGTGCTACTCTGCCGATAGGAAAGTACGTTATATACAGTATGAATGTGAGAAGTATGAATGGAATTCGGATGTACTACATCCATGTACCGCCATTTTGTCAAGGTCACGTGACCCACCTGCGTCAGTTGCGTCGCTTCTATCCCATTCATGAATTTTCTCGCGGGGCACCATGGAATAGTGCACCATGGGATAGGGAAGCGCACTTTAAAATCTCGCCGGAAGTAGTAAGTCATCCGGGTACTTCCCGCATACTGATTTTCAAATTCTATGATTTCGGACATACTACTCGGCTCGCATACTGATTTTAGCGTACTGTATAGTATGGAAGTATGCGATTTCGGATGCAGCCTTGGTCCAGGAGGACTGAGTTTGGACACCCTTGTTCAAGATGGACAAGGCTTTTGATAGGTGTTCTGTTTGTTTCTAAGATTTCCATTGTTCCATATGGTTTGTTTTACAGATTCCCATCCAGTAACCAAGGAGGAAGTGGACCAAGTCAGGGCTCATCTGGCGGTGGAGGCGGCAACGTCTTCAATGAGGACAACGATGATGATCTTTACGGATAAATGTGACAACGTTGCTGACCCTCACAGGCCACTCTTCATACAGGCCGCCATGTACAAAAGACAAAAAATAAAAAATTCCACATTTTTAGGACTGTGCTTTTTTTGTTTCTTATTATTTTCCGCTTCTCATGTCCATTCCCCCTGTTTTTTATTCGCCTCGTTCCCTTCCCGTCCACCCCCTTTTGTTGATAGAGAAAAGCATGTAGCTGCTTGTGTTTTGCTCTGGTTTGTGAAAGGATGATTTCTGAGAACTTTGATCTTAACATTCTGTGGGTGGGGGTGAATTTCAGTGAAAACCATACACAATAGTGATTTCATTAACTTTTCACAAGCTATACGAGCAGCTTTAGTGGTGGGGTTTATTGCTAGGCTGTTGGAAGGATTAAAAAAATACAAAAAAGAAAAAAATAATTGCTAATGACTTCATTTTTTTATGAATGTAGCATATAATGTATTACAAGTTTGAAAAATGTTAAATAAAATTCACGAAATGGACCTGCTGGTGTGAATGTCATTCTTTTTTTTATTTAAAAGGAATTGCACATACATTGCCTCCTGTTTTCTTTTGTGAGTTTTATATTTATTCATGCAAATACAACACATGTTTTGCCAGTTGCAAAAAAAAAAAGTATGGAGTCTCTATTGTAATGGCACAAATTATGGCTCAATTTTCAATATGGCTCATTGAAGGGAAAATGAGGGTGTTTTGCATCTCTCCAAATCTTCTGTCCGTCTTTCTGTGGGATTGCAATAAGATTTTTTTTAAGTCACAAACATTTCAATGGAGTAATAACTTTTTTTGTTTAGTAATGAATTACTCACTATTACAGTTGGAATGATAAACCTCTCATTCCTGTTGAAGGATTCTAAAAGCCTCATGTCTTCATCAGATAGTTTAAAATCAAACACCTGTGTGCAAAAGTGAGCCATTAATATATTAAATAATCATGATGCCAAATTCTTGTCACTTAACCAGTCACAAAGCACATACTCAAATCACACAAATGAGATTACATTACAGGGAAGGCTATTCTGTGAATATCGACCAACATCTCTTGGAGCATTTAATTTTAGGACAAATGAATCTATTACTAGATCCTCATTACTGTTTCTGTCCTCCAGGTGTCTCTGTGTGTCCTCTTGTATTGGCATTCTCAGTAGGTTGTAATTACTGGCCTTGCTTAAAAGGGATCTCCCAAAATGGAAAATTCTGTTGTTTACTCTTACTTTTTTTCAAACATTTATGAGTTTTTTTTTTTTTTTTGTTCTTCTTCTGTTAAACACAAAATAAGATATTTTAAAGATATTTCCCACTGTGGAAGTCAATGGTGGTGTCAGCTTTCCTCAAAATATCTTGTTTAACAGCAAATAAACACAAAAATCTTTGGAACCACTATAGGGAGCGTAAATAGGCCTGTATTATAATTGTTGAACTATCCTTTTAACACATCCAGGAATCATTAGCAGTGAGCAGTGGGGAGAGACTCATCAATCAGTGTTCAATAACCTGTAGAGGCACTGGAAATGAGCTGCGAGAGCTCAGGTGGATCTACATGAGCTGAAATGGTAAGTTATCATGATGAATATGAATGTTTTAAAAGCTGGAGGAAGTTTTTCTGAAGTTCTGTCTTTCCGTTGTTTGAGTCTGGTCTAGGCGGTTAAACAAAGAAGGTTTGAAAAAAGTCACACGACGCGAGCTCGTTGGCGCCATTTCAACGGTAGTTGAGCTTGACCTTCACGTCTTGTGGGCTTGATAGAGGACCGAGATGGTTGTTGACATGAGGTTCAGGTAAGGTTAGTGATGTCTGTAACTTTTGAACGTTTAAGATTGTGCTGGTGTTTCTGCTGGATTTATTGTGTTAATCATCATTTATCCGACTACCGTACTTTGGCCTATGCTGAATGTTTCACTGAGATTAGATGGACTGTTGGCAAGTTTACAGTTAAGGTGGGGTCATATTAATTGTAGGCTTAAGTGTAAATATTTAGTTTAAATCGTAGTCTATATTGTAAACAATTTAAAGACGAATCACGTGGCAGCACACGAGTCATTTTCAAAGAGGCAGCTTGTGTATATGGCCACAGTTCATATACATAAACACAAGCTGCATCTGTTGCACTCACTTAATTTTTTATTAATTCCTAAGCAGTCACTTTGATAACTTGTGCGAATGATGGAAGCCCGAAGAAAGCGTTGAAAGTGGCCAAATGTGACAGACCTTTTAAAATAACAAAACTTTATGCAAATATCAAGCCATAAAAAAGGGTTTGCTTCGAATTTTTAACATTTTTTTGACCGAATTTCCCCATAAGCTAGAGTTTTCTAAAGCTGCATCAAATCCAGTCACATCTTTAGTCTTATACATACATGACGTCTGCAGTTTAAGATGAGGAAGGAACTTGGACAGGGAAGAATCCAACTTACTTCAATGTTCTGTTTGATCCTTGATGGAGTGACACTTTTAGGGATGCAAACAACGCCTCTCTGAATGTGCCATCTGGGAGACAAAAACAAATCCAGAAGTTCATAATCAACATGTACTCAAGGATACATTAATAATAATATTTAAACTTTAAAGGTAAATGTGGGTCTATTCTTGGATGTGTACACAGATCTCACCTTATGATGACCTGCGCTGGGGTCTTGTTATAGCATTTGGCCATTCCAACCACCCTTGGATCATCCAGAAGTAAAGCTTCTTCAGGTGTAACCCATGGACGATCAGGAGAACCCAGAGGACTGTAGGCTGTTACTGTCAGCTTTCGACTCCAGCAGTGAGACACCAGCTCAGCCTGCACCAGGTATGGATGGCACTCCACCTGTAAATGATAAAGAAATATTTATTTATAAATTACTCATTTAAAAAATAGATGACGTAAAATGGCTAGAAAGAAATTAAAGAGATTTGCATGCAATATAACCACATAGATTAAGTCCGTATGCATGCCTTTCAAATGCTTTTTAATAACTGTCCATGGCAAATTAAAACAAGGGCAGTCCAGTCACTGTCTGCTTCATACCTGATTGACCACTGGCTTGTGTTTGGCAATGCTGAGAATGTCATCGATCTGTTTGGCGTTGAAGTTTGACAAGCCAATGGCTTTTGCCAGCCCTTGGTCAACCAACTTCTCCATGGCTGCCCAAGTGTCTCTGTAGTGAGTGTCATCATACTGAATAGTACCATCAGGATGCCTGGGCATCAGCTCATCCCCTCTCCTGGAAGCGTTGAAAACACTAGAGTTCACTAGAGTTGTCCATTTGTAAACGGATCATCAAAAACACATTAATTACTAGGTGCAAACAGTGTCCATATAAACCATTTATGTGATGAATGTGCTTTAAGATTAAATAATGCCCACCTTTTCCCCCTTAAATAACCAGTATAAGCTTATTAGCAATATTATATGTATATTCTTGAACCACAATAATACTCAAAGGCTTGGGGTTATTTAAATTAAAACATACTTTTATTTAACGAGGTGTATTCAGCTGACCAACAGTTACTGTAAATATTAAACTTTTTAAAAATATTCTAAACATTGAACTTGAGAAGTTGTATCACAAAACAATAAGCAATAGCTGTTTTCAGCATTGATAATAGTCAATATTTTCTCTGTACAAGTCAGCATATGCATATTTCTGAGCAGACGCATGTTTCTGATGAATCATGCTACACTAAAACTCAGCTTTAAATAATAGTAAATTACCAGTAAAAATTATTTATATATTATTACTATCATTATTAGCTATTAACTATTATTTAAAGCTATATACTAATATATATATATATATATATATATATATATATATATATATATATATATATATATATATATATATATATATATATAAATCTTGATTAATTTCACTGTAATCTTGGAATTAATCTAGATTAAAATGGCTCATTTGAATTCTGCTGAAGGCATTCAGAATATGTGTGCTACCCAAATCATTACGCCATCTTAATGCGAGCGCTTTAACGGACAGATACATGCACATTTGTGTCAGAGCGCGGTGTTTAGTGATTAATTATATTAACCCTTATTTGTGTAATTAACAAACAAGTTGGGAATCAAACAACATGTGAAAGAGAAACCATATGAGAGTCGCACTACTCTTAAAGTGACAGCGCTCTATAATCCTGCTGCCGACTGTTTTTATTATTTATCAAACAACAAAAGGACAAAATCACACACTGCTCTTGACTGAAGGACTTTTGTAGCTGTAGTAGTTTGTAGACTTTTCTTACAGCGAAGATGCTTAAAGCACAGTTTGTTTCATATTTTTATTCTATTGTATTTTATTTCCCCCCTTCCTTATTTACAGGGAGGAAAATAACTGTGCATATATACAGTTAAAGTCAGAATTATTAGCCCTCCTGAATTATTAGCGACCCTTTCCACCCAATTTCTGTTTAACGTAGAGAAGATTTTTCTCAACCCATTTTTAAACATAACAGATTTAATAACTCATTTCTAATAACTGATTTATTTCATCTTTGTTATGATGACAGTAAATAATATTTGACTAGATATTTTTCAAGATACTAGTATTCAGTTTAAAGTGACATTCAAAGGCTTAATAAGGGTAATTAGGCAAGTCATTGAATTACAGTAGTTTCTTCTGCAGACGATCAAAAAATATTGCTTAAGGGAGCTAATAATATTGACCTTAAAATAGGTTTCAAAATATTAAAAACTGCTTTTATTCTAGCCGAAATAAAACAAATAAGCCTTTCTCCAGAAGAAAAAATATTATAGGAAATACTGTGAAAAATTCCTGTTAAACATCATTTGGGAAATATATGCATGTATGTGTATATATATATATATATATATATATATATATATATATATATATATATATATATATATATATATATATATATATATATATATATATATATATATATATACACACACACTCCTTATTTGCGTCTAATACCCCAGTTTGCCACAGGGACATGAATGAAATGTTCATGTGTGAAGGTGAAACTGGCAAACTGCAGTTAAAGTCACCCAAAATTACAGGAAACTCTTACATGAATTACGTCACGTAAACACCCTAATTATGTTATTATCTATTAAGTCAAATAACTAGATTACTCATGTTTATGTGATCGTAGTCAGTAGTGTCTTCGAAGTACAGTAAGTGAAAGATCCAGAAGGGCATCCTGCTGATTTGATTCAGAAGGGCACTTTTTTCTCAGACGACTCACCGGTTGACTTTCATACACCGTCATTCATTTTAAAAAGCACCCAGTCCATTTTATTTGTATATGTTTTATTTTAACGCATAAACTCTGCAGGTACCTGATAGTTAGATGTGGAGCTTAAATTAATCAGATTCACTGTAGTGAACTGCATCCATTTCACAGAATACACACAGGTTCGAAGACTCGTTCTCGTCACCCACAGTGCAATTCAGCCAGGTATACATTCGCGCTAAAATATCAAGGTGAAAGTCATCATAGCTTGCATAGAATCGACCCAGCTCCCAACCCAACTTTGAGAATAGATTAACGGCGATTATTTTTTTAATCGCCCGATAAGAGTCTCTCGTTAATGAAGCACGTTAACGCCGATAACGACCCACCACTAATATATATATATATTGAGGGATGCAGAAGAGCATCTCTGAATGCACAACATGTCTAAACTTGAGGCAGATGAGCTACATCAGCAGAAGACCACACTGGGTGCCACTTCTGTCACCTAAGAACAGGAAACTGAGGCTACAATTCGCACAGGCTCACCAAAATTGGACAACAGAAGATTGGAAAAACGTTGCCTGGACTGAGGAGTCTCCATTTCTGCTGCGACATTTGAATGGTAGGATCAGAATTTGGTGTCAACAACAACAACAACAACCAAAATTTCTAAAGAATATTTCCAGTACCATGTTGAATCTACGCCACAAAGGATTAAGGCAGTTCTGAAGGCAAAAGGGGGTCGGTCCAACTCGGTACTAGTAAGGTGTACCTAATAAAGTGGCCTGTGAGTGTGTATGTATATGTGTATATGTATATATATGTATATATATATATATATATTAGGCATGTGACGATAACCGTTTAATATATATTATTTGTAAAAATGTTTGTGAAATTTGTAAAAGTTTATTACCCAATTACCCAATAACTAGCTCCTAAAGCACAACTCACCCAAAGGCCATTGGCCAGTGCATGAGGTAGAGGTCCAGATAACTCAGCCTCAGATCCGACAGAGAGCACCTGCAGGCCTTCTCCACGTCCGCTGGATGGTGCTTGGTGTTCCACAACTTGGAGGTCACAAAAATTTCTTCTCGTCTCAGAGACTATAGAGGCATAAAATGTGTGTGACACAAGTGTAAGATGCATTTAAGCTTATATTGGCTTTTAAGTGGTTCATACTGTACCTTTCCTTGTCCCAGTCGTTCAGTGAGAGCCTCTCCAACCTCTCGCTCGTTGCTGTAAGCTGCTGCACAGTCAATGTGTCTGTAGCCACAGTCTAAAGCTGCCAGTACAGCCTGCTTCACCTGCAGCCACACACAATCAATCCAGTTCACATGTGAAGATATGTTAACATTTCTTTAATTGTTGTACAGAGATGATCATTATTATTGTATGAGTCAGTATTTTATTTGTATCAGATGGTGTTTGGATTGTCTGTCATATAATGGGGTGGGAAGGGCTTCACACACACCTGTCCTGGAGCACTTTTCCACGTTCCTAAGCCCACCGTTGGCATCTGCTGACCCGTGGAGAGAGTGATTGTTGCTGTCATGGTTTATTAGTGCACGTTTCCTGTCCAAATGAAAAAAATAATAATAATTTACAGATGAGACAAAATACTATATTTACAGACTCAATAACACTATAGTTTAAAATTATAACAGTAACACTAATCATAATATATATATATAAAAGAGTTGCCAACTATAACAGCCATGGCACAAAGAAACAATGCTATTGGAAGCATTGATGGAAAGATTAATATTGGAGATTTACACAAAAAAATCTCGTTGGGAACTTTTTTTTGTACCAATTGATGAATGAAAGAAATTTAGCTTCAAAGAGCTTGCTTTTAATTCTGCAAATGGTAAACTCTAATGCGTTTGTTTTAAACAAAACATCAATACTTCTATGTGTGGACGCTAATATCGTTATTGTAGTTATCATTGTTGTGAATGGCGCTTTACTGTTACGGTCATTTCTGTGCTGATTACAAAAATTTGACTCACTAAAAAGTTATGCTAATAAATACATGATACTTTTTATGCCTTGAACTGACAATACAAGAACATCAGAACAAAGTTCAGGGAATCACAGCTGTCTGTGAAAAAGGTCAATAATATACAGTCATAAGAAAAAATATAATCACATACAAATACAAATAACATACCTATTATACCAAATAACAGACAGAAAGGGGAAAATTTAAATAATAATAATAATAATAAAACTATTATTAATATTAAAATAATAGCACAAAAATTACTAAATTAGACAAACAAAATTAAACAAATGAATGAAATTACAATGCCACTTAAACAAATGAGTTAAATTCTATTCTAAAATGAGCAAAGGATGGGTATTTATTTACAAATTTCTGTTTTAAATTGAAAAAATTACCACATTAGATTAAAAAAAATGATGATGTGTTCCAGGGGTTTATCTTTTGGGATATTATAATAAAAAAATAATGTCTTTTAGACTAAAGCAATTCACAGCATTGGCAGAATCGAGTACGTGAGAACTGAGTGACCAAAATAGCTTGGATGTTGGACAATCAAAAAACGTATGTACTAATGTCTCCTCTGCTTGTTTGCAGAAAGAACAAGAGCTGTGTCAATGTCCAAAAATATCGAAATACTAGAATTTACCTTGATAAATTTTACAGGAAATATTAAAATGTTAATGCAATTTTTTCCCAGGGAAAAGGTTCTATTCCAGTCTACATCCTCAACCAAGGACCTCCAGTAAAACTTTCCTCTAGAAGAAATTTTCCTTTTAAATAAAAAAAAAATGACGCACAAGCCTATTGTTACATTTCTAAACGAACAGACTAACACCTTCTGAAAGCAAAGGAGAATGAATATTCACTGATCTCTTTGGGTTAAATCTACAGTGACTTTTAACCTGGTGAACTAAACCGGGTGATATTGCTTTAACCACTTTATTAAATTCTTTAGGAGGAGCTGGGAAACTGGTATGTTACCAGTTGTTCATAGAAAGAATATTTCCAGCATCATTTAACAAGCAAAGGATACAATTATTATTACTTTGAAACCACATTTGGTCAAATAAGGATTTGTTTCTTATTGTAATATCTAGTTATTCCATAAGAAAATTGGTGGGGAGAAAAATTGTAAACATAACCAAGCTTCCAAGCAAGCAGACATTGCTGGTGAAATTTAGACAAAGCAAAATGTAGCTTAGAGGGAAGATAATTACATTCAAATACATGATGCTATTCATTCTATATTGTCATTTTTATTGTGTAAATTTTTGTAACAAAACAATTAGTGATTTAGAACAACTGATTTGCACAAACAATTAGTATGCCAGCTGGATAACTAAAAATAAAAAATAAAAAAACCATTAAACTACATTTATTCAATAAAATTTTAACTTAATAATATAACTTATTATATGCTTCTAGTTTAAAATGATCCAAATTTAAATCTTGTCATCATCAAACACAAAATAGTACTCAATACAGTACTCAAAATAACATATAGTCTACAAATAGTCTGATCATTAATCAATGCAGTGATATAGTTTTCCTCCTCCTTTCTGAATTTTTCACTCTGCTTTGAATTAAACTGATTATTTCAGTATTTTATTTGTAGATAAAAAAGAGCAACGCTAACATTTGAAAACCACAGAATAAATGATTTACTTTGCGACTTACCTCAGAAGACGCTTCAGTATGCAGAATCTGACAGACACAGAGCTTTTATACGCTAAGTTCAAAGTCTTTGTTTATTCATTCCCTCAAAAGGCTGACCAATAACCAGAAGTCATCCACAGATCTATCAGCTGAACATTTTATGATAAGAGCTTTCAGACCAACCTACTTTGACAAGTTTGCTTTTATTTTTGCATTTTCCCAAGCTAAGCAGCATTGGTGGAATTGCTGGCTGTCAGTGTGGCTTTGGGGGGAATGGAGTTAATGAAATGGCTTGGGTCAGGAAAAGGCATCTGCTTATACTGAATGTGTTCACAATGGAGCCACATATCAAAACAGTTTAGAGTGCGTCACATTCTCGCATGCTCAGGTTTAGCGCTCTCAGCTGTTACGGCCTTCCTGCTGGACAAATATAGAGCGAGCAAAATATTACTCTGTCTCACGACTGCTCCAAGTGTTGTGACCTGGCAGTGCTCAACTCGAGGTCCACTTCCCTTATGAGGTCAGGCAGACTACATGACTTTGTCACCTTACAGAGCTGAAAAAAACCCCTCAAGAACATTCTTGATTGTGGAGTCACTGGCAGCCCATAGTACCACTGGCTCACTTGTGAGGGCAATCCCGGAATAGCTGAAGAATATTGAGCATATTACATAATGTGTGTATTTTTAGAAATCACTGGAAATGTAGTAATGGAAAGTGATATATTTTTTTATTAAAAGATTTAACAGACCCAGTTTATGTTAAGTGACCTTATACGTACAGCATGTTTATTGTGTCATATTTGTTTTGCACAACACTAATAGTGCTATTTTGAGGTGAGATATGGGTAATGTTAAAGGGGTGGGCCACTATGATATCATATTTTAAACTTTAGTTGATGTGTAATGTAGCTGTGTGAACATTAACAACATCTCTGAATGTAAGACGCTCAAATTTCAATGCAAAGGGAGACATTGGATTTACATTCAGTCATTTAGCAGACGCTTTTATCCAAAGCGACTTACAAATGAGGACAAGGAAGCAATTTACACAACTATAAGAGCAGCAGTGAACAAGTGCTATAGACAAGTTTCAGGTGAGATCAGGATTTCGCTGAGTTAGCTTAGCAAACACAGCAAACCAACTTTGGGGACTACAAAAAAAAAAACATCCGGGTTAGTGAGATCATAAACACTTCAGATAACATGCATTTACGACGCGCATACACTCCGCGCAGCAAAGGGACGTGGCCAGAGGCGCTGTATTGTTATAGCCGAGAAAGCTAAAATACAGTCCAAACGCTGTTATTTCCACAGAGCTTCTTCTGTTTCTGTATTTGGGCTTCCAAAGAACACGACACAAAGAGAGAAGTGCTTACAGTTTAATCCTAAATATGCTCCAGAGAATTATAAAAAATATATAGCTAGCATTTGAGAAAGGGCAGCTTCCAGAATCTCTCCCAGTTCAGTGCTGGATTCAGCTAAAAACTCCTTTAAGAAGGAGCAGCTCCAATCATGATAGAAGAAGCTGTAGATTGTGAACCACAACCTGATTTATAACATGCACAGTTTCTAGCATTAACGGTATGTTGTAGCAAGAGCGTAAACAACGGGAAATGCATATTTAATGCATATTTATCTGTTAAACCCCTGTGAACACCTACAATCTTTAGCAGTACTGCAGTGTCTCTCTATGCAGACGCTTTCAGTGTCTCTCTATGTGACTGCTTTCCCTACATTCTACATCATAAATAACGAACTCGCAAAAGATATGAGAATGTTTTATATTACTTGGTTCAGCTGTGTCCGCTTCATTTTATGTCTAATTCAGGCTCACACTGATATGGCTACTCTGGCTGACAGTATTTACACAGTAGAGACAATGCTCGTGGATCATAGTGGAATGCAAAATTATGTGAACAGTCACTTCATATTTTGTCTTTTATTTAGCGGTTTGTGCTTCAGAGTTGTGTGATGTGACATGCTGCTCACTTACAAGTATGAAATGCAAATTTGCTGTAATTTGGCAGACCGTGCATTTAGACAGACATCTAGTCCATTCCAATGTTACACTACCCTTTAGAAGATTCAACATCTCACACAGAAAACAACATGCACAATATTTATAAGATGCACTTTAGGTTTTAGACCCAATGATAAAAAAAAATCACCAGAATTCCTTAGCATCAGTATTTGCTCGATTTACTTTTTTTAAATTCATGAATATGTATTATGTTATTTATCAGCGAGGGTCGCAAATCTCTTGAGTGCCATCAGGACGCAGTATTAGTGTGGCAACATTTCTGGAAGCACAAACAAAATTACATAAATATATTATTTAGTCAAGTGGAAGAAATGCCTAATGGCTGTTTTAAAAAGTTGAAAAGAAGAAGACGAAAAGTTCTGCCTTTCAAGGGGCATCTGAATCCAAAATATGAATGACAGTAAACTGAATATTGATGGTCATATTTGCCTCTAAATATCTGTGGTGGTTATAAACACTGTAAGTATAAAGTTTAAAAGATAGATGCCAATGTCAAACAACCCTGACAAAAATATGCAAGGGTGAAAAATAAATCAACTGTCATTTTCATGTGTCCATGGAAATCATAATGCACCAGTAACTAGTCCACTTTTTAGCTGTTTAACAGCTGGATCTCCTAAATCAATGATTCCTGTTAGAATTATTTGTAGTTTGCTCTAATTTTTATTGAAGTCTTGTAAAACATTTTTAAAGAGAAAATCATACTGTTGTCACAAAAAAGATTTAATATACTGTATTATTATTATTATTTATTTTATATTTTGAGTAAACTTTACTTCACTATTTTCAACAATAATATCTTTACTATTTTTTACTATATTTAATAAAAAACGTACCATTCCTCATTATTTTTAACATGGTGAAAACTTCAATGATGCGGTCAAAACGAGTTACCAGTTCACTGATTTACAGGAAATGATCCGTCAGTGCGAGTCTCCATTTAACATTTGGCTGATTGAAATTAATATTAAAAAACTACATTACCCATGATCCTGCAAAGAAATCTCCTCCTATCTTGTTAAGTTTTGATGTATGGAATACAGTTTCTGGGTACAAGCTGCTACTCATTTGAATTGAGTAAATATTCGTTTATGATCACTTTTATTCATATCACACATTAAAGTGAATTTTATATATGAGTAATATCACACGAGTAGCAGTGCGGTATGGCTGTATATCGGCACTGGTGGGAGGCGTGCGTTGGCACAAGGCCGCACCAGTGATGATATACAGCCATAATCACACTGTGACGATTGTCCCACCAGTGACGATATACAGCCATATCACACTGCTATGAGTGTGATATTGCATTTATACAACAGTTCGACAGCATAATCATGTATATAAACATGACGTCAGAACAGCAGAAACTGTTGCTACTTCACAAACATCATGTTAGAGCTAATATTTAAATGATTCTCTAGCATAATGTCTATAATTATGACAAAACAGGTGATTTTGCTCAAATTTTAAGATTATAAGGCTGAACAGCATGAAATGCCATCAATCTACAGAGATTTCCCAGTATTTCTCTGTTGCAATCGAGAAAAAGCCAGAGCAAAGCAAACACTACCAGTTTCTGTGGTGTAAATACAGCAATACCAAATTTGTCTCTGTCGCCATCTTGTGGTGGAACATCAACTGTCTTTGCTTTGCTCAGTATGACAGACTGATGATGCTAATGTGCTGTATCTCCAAAATTATGAATATTTAAAATAGATACTATCCTTTTAAATAAAAGGCTTAGTTGCAATCTAATCCACATACTCGCCTAAAAAAGAGTGATTCGAGAACTAGACAGAACTGTTATATAAAAAAAAATCATGGTGTACACAACAGTCTCTGGACTTGCTGCATCACAGACATCTGTATTTAAACAATTTATAAAAAAATGGATGTATATAATGGATATATATATATATATATATATATATATATATATATATATATATATATATATATATATATATATATATATATATATGTATATGTATGTATATGTATGTGTGTATATATATATATATATATATATATATATATATATATATATATATATATATATATATATATATATATATATATATATATATGTATATGTGTGTGTATGTATGTGTGTGTGTATGTATGTATGTATGTGTATGAATATGTACATACATATATATATATATATATATATATATATATATATATATATATATATATATATATATATATGCGATCGTAATGTTCGAAAGTAATACATTGCTTTATAAATGTTTATTAATAGCATTTGTTGAGTTACCCCATACAGTTTGATAGAGCGCTTGGAAACCCGGAAACCACTTTACGTGACATCACACTTAACATAACATAAGAGAATCACTATGATCAAATTGTAGTTATTTCCATTATTAAATTGAGTACATGTTTTTGCTTCAATTCAAATGTTGTAATATGATTACACCCTGTATCTTTTCTGGCTAGTTCAAAATTCTTTCACTAACAGAAGACAGAAAATAGTTGTGTGGTGCTTCTAGTGTGAGGTGGATGAGCTTTTTTCTGGATTAAATGGTGTCAGAATATTTCAGGGTCGGTTGCTGGTCTGCACATTTGCATGCACAGTATGAGCTCCATAGAAAACGAACTGGAACATCAGTGCTAATTTGTGATATCATGCAGTCAGTGGCAGATCCATTAGAGGAGTGCAGTGCAGTTAATGGAGCTGTCCTGTCTGACACAGATAATCAGAGCCGCCGAGGCACTCATAACCCATGAAAAGTTTTGCTTACTGATCACTGTGAAATTTCATTCTTTGTTGTCAGTACATCCATCAACAGGACATTCATACTGCTACTTCATGAAGAAATAATTGAATTAACTCATTCAGTTATTTTAGCTAGGGAAATCATGCTGTTTGAATATCTTGCAGGAAGTTGATTGAGTCAATTGGTGACTCAGCAGTGAATTTCAGAGGAGAGATGAAAATCATTTGTGGTGTGAGACATTTGTTAGATATATTTGCGTAATGAAAACAGTCTCCATTCATGTCACATGGACTTTACATAATAAACTAACATATTAAAGCTAAAGTTTTAGCCCCGAGAAACTTTTCTAATAATTATTTTAAAGGGGTCTTACAAGGTGACACCCTTACAGCTCATTACTCAATATGCGTCAGACTATATATATATATATATATATTATCTGGCAGTGTATTGTATGAGTGTTGAGCCAATTAATTTCCCTGTCAACTGTCAGCTAGTTACAATCTCAATGTTTAAAGCACACAAAAACACATAAATCTGCATGTCTCACCGTCTCTTGGGCATGGTCACAATGCACTGCTCTTATCAGTATATGTCTATTTTGTCATGAATTATTTAAATTTGGCATACGTTCCTTGACGAAAACTCAACTATATGGAGACATTTGCTGAAGTACAGCAACAGAAGCTAGAGACAGTAACTCCCTTTGAAGAGAGCTTTGTGCTTTGTTACATATTACAAGATTATTTTTCATGCCCAAATGGCAACTTTACACACAGAAGGAAATAAGTGCAAGTTAACAACTTCAAAAATAACTAGAATTACAACGTTAATCCAATGTTGATCTGATGTTTGAGACATGCAAACTTTGTGGGTTGGTTCAGTCTAACTGCATCTCTAGAAGCTAAAGGAGAAGCTAAATTTTCGTTTTATTTTATGAATCCAGCTTTGACATGCCATCCGTACAGCTGTCAGTGTACTATCCACAGTTCATTTAGTCTCAAACATTGTGAATGCTTATTTTGGTTTATTTCTTGTTCCTGTCAATCATTCATAAAAAAAATATAAACAGTTGAACAGACACCCTTACAAGCCAGACCCAATCTAAGTCACAGGAAACTAACACGACGTTTGTTTTCAGCATCGGTTTATCCTCCCACTGTGCAAAGGGAGCTGGATTTAATACTGTCTCGTACATAAGGACAGAAGTAATAAACATGGGACATTCAAATTCACAACAGAAGTGTCTGTCCGTTCAGAAGTCTCATGAGTACAATGCTATAACAATCCTAACATAGATCAGCACATCATAAAACAATTCGACACCAGTCATTAAAAAGGTTGTGTTGCTCCATACTTTCAGTTCATCACCAAATACAGTAATGATTAAATAAACGCCATAGTTATGTCTGAGAGATATACTGGATGGAACCCTGGAAAAGTGTTTATGTTATCATATATTATTGTTTTATATAGAAAATACTGTTACTCAAAGGCTGCCGTTACTGTAGAAAGACAGTACTTTATATTGAAAGGGAGGAGCTTTGTAGAAATCTAAACTAAAATACAAAGAACTATTGCAAATTATTCAACGTTGCACACATTTAAGTGTAAAATACAGTATTGTGAACCTGTTGTTGTAGTAAAAAGCTGTTTGATAAACAAATAATTTTCCTCATAAAAAAGTTTGAGAACTGTAGATATGCTTACTGAACAATGAAGATCTGTATTTAAAAAGTAAATAAATAAATCAGTTCTTAGTTTCAATCCTTCAACACTTCAATAAACATTAAGAAACATACGCTTTCATTCTCTTTCTTTTGCTTATATGAAGAAAAATGGCGTTTAATAATCTGAGATGGTCATGCTCCATTTTGGAGGATGTTCTCTTTTAAAGCATGGGCTGGTGGTGTGTATATTAAACAAAGACAAATCTGGATTTTTTTTTTGTCCTTTCAAGAGTTCACACTTAGCTGATGATTGATTATAAAGCGTGTTTGGCATGCTGTCCCGGGAGAGGGCCCTCAGCTCATAAGATCCTCGAGCCCGGGGCTCCCTCCCATTTGCAGTAGAGAGGGGACGTTGAGGTCATATAGGTCTTGAGAACTCTCTAACGTATTTATGGCTAATGGTAAATTTCCCTGTCAACTGTCAGCTAGTTACAATCTCAATGTTTAAAACACACAAAAACATAAATCTGCATGTTTCACTGTCTTTTGGGCATGGTCACAATGCACTGCTCTTATCTGTATATGTCCATTTTGTCAAGAATTATTTAAATTTGAGGTCATATAGGTCTTGAGAACTCTCCTGCTTATTTATGGCCAATGGTAAATTAGGGTTTGTTATGCAGAGGTCAATTCACCTATGTCGCATGTCTTTGCACGGTGGGAGGAAACTTGGGAACCCGGGAGAAACCCATGCGAGCACGGGGAGAACATATAAACTCCACACAGAAACGTCGACTGGCCATGTAAGGACTTGAACCAGTGACATTCTTGCTGTGAGGCAACAGTGCTAACCACTGGGCTGCCATGCTGTCCTATCAAGGAAAGAGAGGAGTTGGGGTGGAAGGGGGGATTCTTCAAGACGAAGATAATTGAGGTAAGAAACTGGTTATTTATAGTGAGTTATGAATCGATTGATTGGTGAATCATGTATTAGCTAATGCGGGACTAGCTGTGGTCAATCATAAGCATGTGATTCTCTCAAAATTTGTTTATAAATAAACTTCACTTAAATACCCAAGAATAATGTAATATATTGCAGTAACCACCATTCAATTTATGTTGCCTAAATCACAAATGATTTTACTTTTTCCAAGGAACACAAAAGGTATTTAGTAAAATGGTTCTTTTGTAATTCTCTGAAACCTTTTCCAGTTAGTTAAAAAAAGAAACTGCTAGCAAGGATGATTTTTCTGACCCAACTGTGAAATTTTGTGTACACATGACAAAGATGATGTAGGTCAATTTGTTTATTTATTTTTTTATCAGATACTTGTATAAAAAATAATTATCTGAAAAAACACCTGGACATTTTAGCATTAACTCATCATACGTTCCAAATTAACATCATAAGTTATGATCACAGAGAAGATGATTAGTTTTGAGTGAAATGTCCCTTTAATGATGGTTACTGCAATATATTATATTATTTTGGGGTATTTAAATGACAAAAAAATCCAGATTACTGTTTTAGTAATACCCTGGTCTTATGTAATTGCTAATGAGATAAAAGAGCTTGATGGGGCCACATTAAGGCACTCATTTTTTGTGACCTAAATCCCACCATCAAAGGTTTACTATAAATACAAGCACCCGGTACTCCAAAAACAACCAAAAAGCACCAGTAGATTGTTGAGACGGGGTCAGGGAGTGGAAATATAACAACTATTGTTACCAAATAGCTTTGCTGGTTTTAAGGAATCCTAAAAATCCTTTTCGTCTTACATACATCAACATTCAACATTATAGCTTATCGATTCTCAAAATGGAGAGAAATTTAACCTCTTACAAAATAACACAGATTCAAAGCCAGAACAAGTCCAAATCATCCACATCTTCATCATCCCAGCAAAAAATTCAACTTTCCTTCCTTTTAAAAAACACTTAAAAAAACATTTCATTTAAAAACGTTTTGCTTTCTTGTTACCTTTTATCTTCAGTGTGTTGAAAGAAGGAATAAAACCTCTTAGTAAAAATTTACATAAGGTTCCATTAGTTAATGTTAAAGTATTTTCTAATATGAACAGTATTTGTTACAGTATTTATTCATCTTTGTTAATGTTAGGTAATGAAAATATGTTCATTGTTAGTTTTTGATAATTCACAGTGCATTAACTCTGATTACACAACTGTTTGGAATACTCCATTCTGATTGGTCAGTCATGACATTCGAAGGTATGTTATTACGAGATAACAACCACTGAATGACACAGACTTGACTGGGAACTTCTGTCTGTCATGCCACTGATTTTGAATGTTTGGCCACATCTTGTGAATGAATAATATGTAAGTCCATTCAAACGGTTTCGTTTCTGTCATCTTTTGCGTTTTTGACTGTTTGGCACCATTTTGTAACTGAATAATGAGAAAGTTAGTGAATGCTCCATCAGCTCCATTAAGCTGGTTTTGTCTCTGTCAGCTTTACATTTAAAAAAGTTAATAAACTATTACAGTTCAGAATGCCACATGTTTTGTGGCAAGTAGCTGTGTAATAAGTCAACGTAACAAGCACAACTTTGAATTTTAATTATGAATTAGTAAATGTTGACCTGTACTTAATAAATGATGTACAAACATTTATTCTTAGTTCTTGTAAGCAAATACACATTAACTAACATTAACTAATGGAACCTTACTGTAAAGTGTGACCCTGGAAAATTTCTAAAAGTCTGGTCCAGGGTCAAGCCATAGACCTTGGGGTAACAAACTTTTTCAATGTCTTAAAAGAAAACAGCAATTCATGTGTTCTGAGATATTAAAAATAACTCAAAAGTGAACGTGTAACAAAATATCAAATGACCATCTAGTCCAGTGGTGTCCAAACTCGGTCCTGGAGGGCCGGTGTTTTGCAGATTTTAGCTCCAACTTGCCTCAACACAGCTGCAAGGATGTTTCTAGAAAGCTTAGTAAGAGCTTGATTAGCTAGCTTAGTTGTGTCTGACTGGGGTTGGAACTAAACTTTGCAGGACACCGGCCCTCCAGGACTGAGTTTGGACACCTCTGATCTAGTCCATATTTGTCCCTCTTTGAATTCAGCGTCTGTACTTTTGGGAGAAATATGTATGTGTGAGAATTGTAAGCATCCAGTGATCCACTGAGCTCCCTCTAAGACTGTGGAAGGTGCTGTTTGATGATCTCTCTGGACTGGGGTGGGATTCTGTCTGGGAAGCGCACCTGGAACTCCACTATCAAATCCCCGCGCTGGGATGGGTTTTTTGGGAAAGGCAGGCCTTCTCCACGCAGTCTCTTGATTGTGCCTGGTTTGATGATGTCATTGCAGGGCAATGTGATGGCTCGGTTGTCAATGGTGGGAATGTTCACTGTGCAGCCACACAACGCCTGTAAAATAAAGTGAAGTGAGTGAGTGCGGACGAGAGCTGTTGATGGCATTTCAACACTTAAGCACAAACTCTACATGGTGACATAGAGACCTAGTGTAAGATGCCACTATGATGTTACAGGCACAGAGAGCACATGTACAGTACATATAGCAATTATAAAGTCAGATAAAAGGGAAATGTGTACTTCATATATTACACTCAAATAAAATAAAAACTATCAGTAGTTTAGCACTAAAATAATGCTATAAATTAAGAAATGGCTTTCAGAAAAAAAATAAAAACAAGCTGTTACTGAAATCTTCTCCAAATCCTGAGAAGTGTACTGTCACCCACATAACAAAAAAGATCACCAGGACATCCCCTTAATTGCCTCTGTGCACTTTTCCTGTACGTCTTTATGTAGGGTACTTAAATGCCATGACACTGTGAATTCATTGGTGGGATGTACTGGGGACATTACTGGGACGTCTGCTGGAGGATGTACCATGGGTGTTTGCAGGACATTGGTGAAATGTCCAGAGGATGTACCACTGATGCTCATGTGACATTAGTCATGGATATTCATGGGACGTTCATAAAACATTGCGAGGCCCTATAGGAAACATTCTCTACAGGCCATTTTAACAGTAATAATGTCAGTCAGATAAGACAAAATTGACTGACCCAATGAATAAACAACAATAGTATACTTTAATAATACGTTTAACAACTTAAAAAAATCTTTGTTTATGTGTGTTGCATGTTATTTCTCCAGCTCTCCTGATTCAGTTGCTGTGTATACACACAGCTGTACTCAAAATAATAGCAGTGTGTTGTAAAAAGTGAGCAAAGTTTAAAATCCTTTTAATCTTTATTTCAATATGTGCAAATGTATTGGGAACATTAAACATTCTACTCTAATCAAAACATGAAGAAATAAATGGAATGGAAGAATTAAATTTATTATTTTACAGAAAGTGAATAAATCAAATATTGAGCTGTTAAAATGCTACAATTTTCTGTTAAGAAATAAAATATTGACTGTATTAGCTGAAAAATGCTTGAAGGTTTAGGTTTCATGTGAATCACTGAAATAGTATTTACTTGTAAAACCATGGTTTCTGAGATTTGCTTTACATCTGTGTTGCATCAAGTTGACCAACGTCTGGCACCTTTGAACAGGTCTGCCAGTCCAGGGCGATTACTAAACACCACAGGTCGTCTGTATATATATATATTGCGACAAGGGCTGTGTTTTTTTCTGCATGTGTGTGTTGCCTTTGTCTGGTTGTCAGTTGGTGACAAAAAACGAACCCCATTTAGAATGTGTTATGATTTAGGATTTTATATATCTATAACAGTTATATTTTATTGTCCACTGAAAATTGTAAGTTGAAATTGACAAAAATTGTGATTTGATCTTTAAATAGGCTCATATTTTCTTTTTACAATAATTAAAGTTATTCATTTTACAATTAATTAAAACCTATGTTTTTTTTTTAGCTATTTTTATTTGATTAGGGATTTCATTATAAGGAGAACCCCTCATTTTCAAAATAGAGTATGGGATGGTTTATGGTTATTTAAATTATTTTTCCCTTGTCTGAATTGTTAGTTCTAGGATTGAATTGGAATTTCTTTATTCTCCCCAAGAGGCAATTTGGTTCACAGAAATAGCCAACACGGATCATCACACAAATGAACATAAAGGGTAACAATAAACAATAAAGTTAATCATGATCAAGTAAAATGGTAATGGTTCTGATGATAATAGGTCAGGCAACTAGATTTTTCAACTGTTATAAAAATGGCAGATTAGGACTGTTATAGAGTGGACAAAATAAATGTCATTATAAAGTAGATGAAAGGCAGATACCCTCCGCTGACCAGTGGTAAACATTAATTATTAATATTTTCATTTTTCTTCGGACTAGTCCCATACTTAGTTGCCACATCGGAATGAACCACCAACTTATCCAGCATATGTTTTACGCAGCACATGCCCTTCCAGCTGCAACCCAGTACTGGGAAACTTCCATACACACTCATTCACACTCATACACTACGGCCAATTTAGCTTACTCGATTCACTTACATTGCATGTCTTTAGACTGGGGGAAACAGGAGCACCCGGAGAAAACCCACGCCAACACGGGGAGAACATGCAAACTCCACACAGAAACGGCAACGGGTCCAGCTGGGACTCGAACCAGCGACCTTCTTGTTGTGAGGCGAAGGTCCTAACCACTGAGCCACCGTTAATTATTAATATATCTCAAATTCCTTAACATATGTAAAAAACTTAGCAGATAAAACTACAACAAAAAAACAGACTTGTAAGATTTGAATTAAAAATGAATGCAGGAGCTGTAGAGTTTGTCTTGGCTTTTGCCAGTTTAGGCAATCATGAGGGGATGTCCGTGTGTGTGTGTTATGCTGCAGACGGGGTAGCTGAGTCCACAGAAAGCTAATTTTGGCCACTGCTCTCATTTCACGGGGCTAATGAAGCAACTGAAAAAATCAGCTGAGGACATAAATAATGAATCTGAAATCAGAAGTTGCCATGGATTAAAACAAAAACTGGTTTACGCAAGCAAACTAAAATTAGACCGCTTAAACAGATGGACACTTTTAAACTGTGGTAGAGACTGTTCAATACAAAATACACAAACTCTTAGTGTGTCGTTTAGGATAAAAGTGTCTGCTTAATTAAGTAAAAGTGTCTGTAAAAAAATATTTTATAACATTTATGTTTTGTTCTTATCTGCATTGCAGGCATTTAATGCTGCCTGCAAACACTATTCATGATTTGAGTGAAACCCTGGTGGCGTACTAGCTTTCTCAAAGTTATGGCATAAAATAATGAAAGACTATAACTTTTCTGATTCAAATAATAAAGCTAAACAAAGTTGCCATATTTTCCATTATGGATGCACACAAGAGATCCTTGGGAATTTAGCAAATAATAAAGAAAAACAAAGAAACTAAAGAGAGAGAGACACACACACACACACACACACACACACAGGTTGTGATGCTGAGGATGAAACCAAAGTCCCTTTAAGACAAGTCATTTCTCTCTGCAGCATCTTTGAAACGCTTCTCTGGCAGTATGCTTGGGTATTCTGTCTGAATGGGCATTCAGCAATGAAACATCAAATTCTCCAAAACGATTATATTACGTATTTGGAATCATAATAAAATGAAACAACAGCTGTCTCGTTAGTTTCATTTCTAAATGTTAGAATCAAACAAAATCAGCATATTTTGGTCTTGATGGCGAATCTCCTCCAGAAATGACAGCGACTGTTTGTTTACTAGTTTGTGGGCGTTTGAGTAGTTGCTGTCATGTGATGTGCATTTGACAGGACATACTGTACCTCGCGTTCGATTCCTACAGATTACGAAACCAGAAAACTTTGTTTTGGTATAGTTTGGTTGATTTAAAAGTCGAGATTTTAAGCTTTAAGTGGATATTCTTATGTCTGTGAAGCAAGTTTTTGCTTCTATTAAGATTCCAGTGTGTTTGTTGACCACGTGAACCATCATAAAAGCACACGTCTGGACTGAGCTTCTCCCCCGGAGAATCATCAGTCTATATTGATCGATGATTGGCTCCTGTACTATTAGGCGGAGCTTCATTTTCCATATTGACTGTTAGATTTACCCATTCAAAACTATTCTATAGTCTTTATTATACAGTATTCTATAGTCTTTGATGAAACATGCCAGAAAGATAAGCAGCCACATCAAATATAGTTGAAATTATATTTGAAATGTAATTGTCAAGCTCCCTGTCAAAGCTCTGCGTGTGCCTTGTAATTTCTGTGCAACCTTTAATCACTTCATCTTCAGTTAAATACCACTATGAGTATATTAAACAGGAAATGGATACATTTACAACTTTGAAGATTAAAGCTTAATATTCTGTAAAGAAAGGGCCTGCAGTTATCGCATGCGAGCTTGTGCTAGAAGAGCTTTTCGTGAACTTTCTATGATGTGAATACCAAGCACAAACATTGCCAGACCGCTCTGCTTAGCAGCTGCCTCAAGGGAAGAGAAAATGTGTTCGCAATGACATCAGCTCCTTCCTCCTGACAGCAGTGGTGTGGACGGGGGGAAGGGAGGCAGGGATTCATGGAAAGAAGGGAGTAGCCGATACTCTCACAAAACAGTTGACCATGAAAAGGTGCCAGGCATCTCCTCAGCTCTGGCTAGTGATGGTGTTTTCCAAACAGCAACAAGTCCAAAGCAACCCATGGTAATGTCAGAACCACTGTACAATTAAATTAAGAATGTTCCTGAACATAGACGGCTTAAAGGAGATTAAAAATAAAATGTTGTATCCCACAGCTAGGTGTAATCTGGATTTTTGCGCCAGTATGAAACTTGCAGAACTTTAGATGGCTATAGATTAATTAAAAAAGACTTAATTGGCCATAGTGTTTGTGTGTGTGTAAATGGGAGAATGTATGGATGTTTCCCAGCACTAGGTTGCAGCTGTATAATAACATATGCTGGATAAGTAGTTGGGTTATTCCGCTGTGGCGACCCCTGATGAATAAAGGGACCAACTGAAGGAAAATTAATGAACGAATAAGAAGTACTGTACATTCAAATATAGAAATAAAATGTAATTCCAAAGTATGACCGCTGGTTGTGTTTTATTAGGACTAAGTGTTTTTTAATAACCAGGTTTATTGTTAGATTATTATTATTGTAAATAAAAATTGTGATTGCTTTTTGTGGTCAAGCTAACTGTTGGAATACAATCAAATGTGTTAAAATGAATATTTTAATTCATAATTCTAGTTTATGTTATTGATTTATTTTAGATGCCTCTGAACAGAGAGTGTGAGGGACCACCAATAATCTAATGCAGGAAAGGAAATGAGAAAGATATTGAGCATTGCAGATGTCAGACTACAGATTAACACTAAAACAAAACAATACCAATATTGTTGTCTTTTTCTGCAAAATATCATTCAGTGTATGTATATGTTTGGGTAGAAATAAATATTCTTATTCTTACCTGTAAAACACCTAAAATAAAACGTAACCATGTTAAATTTTAATATAAGATTCCCACTTCCAAAAAGTCAAATAAGTAAAACCTAGAGGTTTGAAAGACTGTGGCAAAGTGTAAAACCTTAATTCCTGAATATGATCATTGATTTTAGGAAGGCTGCTAACACACAGGTGAGCACTTCCATTAAAAATCAGATTATGGAAAGTGTGCAATCATACAAATATCTTGGCACAATTATTGACTCTAAACTTTGCTTTGATGAGAATTGTGTAGCAGTGTGTAAAAAGGTGCACCAGCGATTATTTTGTTTGAAAAAGCTAAATCATTTCCATATTGACAAACACATGATGATTTTATTTTACTATGCTTTTCTTGAATCCGTTTCATCCTTTGCTTTGGTGTCATGGTTTGGGAATCTGTCAAGAACAAAAACTCACTAAATCAAATAGTAAAGTGGTCCAGTAAGCTGAATGGAGTGTCACTAGCTAATCTAGAGGCTGTGTACACCAGGCAGCTAAAGAGAATCACAAATTCAATTTTAAGTGACACTGCTCATCCTCTACACTCAGAGTTTCAGCTCCTTCCTTCTGGTTGCAGGTTTCTAGTATTAAGCTGTAGAACGAAACGATACAAAAATAGTTTTATACAAGCAGCCATTAGATATGTAAATAAGGCATAGACTAAAGCAGAGGTATTTCGGTGACCTGTCAATTTTAGATTGTTTTAAACATTAATTTGGGGGGGGGGGGGGGGGGGTGATTATTCATTTATACTTTATAAGTGTTTTTATGTTTATGTTTTATGTCTTAATGTTCATTTGTTGTTGCTACTGTGTGAGTTCCTTTGTGTGGCACTGTTGTGAGATGAGGACTCTTGACTGCAAACCAAATCTACCTTCGGGTATATATAAAGTAACCTAACCTAACCTAGTTTACTAGTATTTTCTGTACTGTGACCATTGTGAGCAAGGGATTTTATGGCTGACAGTATTTCTTGGTATAAACTATTGTTATGCTGTATGATATTTTAGTGGATTTCTTCTGTAAATGCTAAAAATGTATAATAGTTTATAACTGTATTACACTTTTTGGTGTTTAAAATCCAGTTTTTATATTTAGCCCATGAACAAAAGCACTCCAAACTACACATGGGATGATGACCGTTTTCAAGGTATATCACGGTTTGGAAAAGCCACGGTTTTAAAACTGCCAAAATTTTATGCTAAGGTAAATGTAAGATTTTTTATTTACTTTTTTTTTTATTAGTTTTTTAGGACTACAGTATCTCCAGCAAAAAAGATATCCAAAGATGGCATTTTGAATTGTAAAGAAAGTGTTTTTGTCACTAATGAAGACAGCAGAAATCAAAGATTCATTTGAAGGATTTAGCCTGACATGTTTACTGCTCCAAAATACTTTAAATGTTTTTCAAAACAAAATTTATTGTGTTCAAAGAGGAAAAAATGTTGTTTTTTACCCAGAAATTTAAAAAGAATATATTTTAGAGCAGTAATCACAACACCATGAAACCGTGACGTTTGTATCCAAGGTTATCACACCGTCAGAATCTGGCCCATGCCTACTCCAAAGGACTGACAACTGTTTTCTGCTATACTGTACATACAAGTTCAGCATGCTGTGTTGCATGTTCACCGAAGCATTCAGTAGTTTGGTGTTGATTTAAAGTGTTAGATATTAAGAAATAATCTGTTAAAAACAGCATTAGAGAATCATTAGAGAATATTTACCGCACATTGAGTGCCACTGCTGTACGGTAGTAGTTTAGAGCAATAATAGCATAAAACATGGAGCACATTTATTATTGTTTCATTAGCAGAGACGATGAGAGAATCAGTGTCTGTGCAACCTAAGAAACAGAGAAGCTTTATAGCCAAAAGACAGAAAGAAACAGCTATAAAGCACACACAAGGTAGAAATACTGGATGACAGAAAAAATCCTGAGTAGAAGTGTCTAAATTACTTCTTTTATGGGTAAATGAGTTATACCGTGGCGACGCAGTGGGTAGAGCTGTCGCCTCACAGCAAGATGGTCGCTGGTTGGAGCCTCGGCTGGGTCAGTTAGCGTTTCTGTGTGGAGTTTGCATGTTCTCTCTTTGTTCGCGTGGGTTTCCTCCGGGTGCTCCGGTTTCCCCCACAGTCCAAAGACATGCAGTACAGGTGAATTGGGAAGGCTAAGTTCTCCGTAGTGTAAGAGAGTGAGTGAGAGTGTGTGTAGATGTTTCCCAGAGATGGGTTGCGGCTGGAAGGGCATCTGCTGCATAAAAACGTGCTGGATAAGTTGGTGGGTCATCCCGCTGTGGCGACCCCGGATTAATAAAGGGACTAAGCCAAAAAGAAAATGAATGAATGAATTAGTTATACCGTTTCAAAACTGGTATCAGTGTAAAACATTGTTGATTCCACTGATCCACATCAACAGATGGCAGCACAGCATCAACACTAGAGGTGTTGGTATATAAAGTTCACAAAGAACAGCACAGGTAACATGGTAAAGTCTAGATAGGATACGCGTCCAGCCGGAAGTGCGATATGCACATCAGTATAGCAGCATTTTTATGACACTATATAAAAATAATTAATATTTTTACAGTGCTGTGATGGTTGGGTTCAGGCAGTGGCGTAGCGAATGGAGGGGGACCCTGCCTTAATTCTTGCAGGCGGGCCCATGCATTTTGCACTAAGCCACTGGGTTTAGGGTTTGGATAGGGTTAGACGTTAAAAAATACAATTTATTAGGTAATTTAATAGATAGCATAAATAATACTCGGTACAACTACTGTTTTTACGTTACTGTGACGGATGAGTTTAGGGTTGGGGTGGGCGTAGATGTTAATAAAATACAATAAATGGGAAATTTAATACATAATATAAATTATTTTCGTTAACTTCCGGCCGTAACCATATCTGATCTAGCAACAACCAGGTAACAGTTCTAAATATATATTGAATGCACCTTTTATGACAATATTTATTCTTTCATTCATGCATTTTTTTTTTGGCTTAGTCCCTTTATTAATCAGGGGTCGCCACAGCAGAATGAAACGCTAACTTTTCCAGCATGTTTTACACAGCGGATGCCCTTCCAGCCGCAACTCAACACTGGGAAACACCCATACACACTCATACACTACAGACAACTTAGATTACCCAATTTACCTATAGCACATGTCTTTGGACTGTTGGAGGAAACAGGAGCACACAGAGGAAACCCACACCAACACGAGGAGAACATGCAAACTGCAAAATGCCAACTGACTCAGCCAGTGCTCGAACCAGCGACCTTCTTGCTGTGAGGTGATTATGCTAACCACTGCGCCACGGTGCTGTCCTTCATGCTAATCTGATCAGAATAAAAAAATAAACTTTCTGATGTGAGACCACATATAGTGCAGTCTTGAATAATCCTGCATCATCACGCCACGTGGTCTGTGCTAACAGGGCTCTTTAGTACAGCCGATGAGTAATTACTAGGTAAATGGGTATGGAAATGAGCAGTAGACAGGGACCTTATAGCTGTCTTGCTCTTGAACAAACTCTGCTCATTACCAGCAGGCAATTACAGAAACTCTGAGCTCATTAAAGCAGGGCTTTGGGGTTCCACTAAGAGCATCTCTAAATGAAAAGTGATATTAAAATGAAGACAATGTTCCTCTGAGAACTGTCTAGATCTGTGCTAAATCGGTCCTATGAATGCATCCACAATAAACAGGCAGATGAAAATTCATGGGGCAAGTTGCCATCAGTATGCTTTAGATGATACCAGATGGCAAAACAGTTTGTGATGTTCACCAGGCCTTATCAAGTTTCATTCTGGGCATCTAATGAGCGAGACCTTTAAAAGTAAATCACTGCTCTGAAAACAACACAGAAGCTATTAGTAACTGTTGAAATGGACACATTTCTTTCTTGCAAATGATGTTTTAAATCCACGGTTTACACATTAAAAATGCCAAGACACAGCTAAAAGCAAAGTAACCTGTGCTGTAGAGCTGGATATCCTACAGACACACTGTTTGAAACAGCTGACAGTTCTAGCTGAGCTGTCGAGGTAAAAGCTGTCTAAGCTAGCAGAAAGACAAAGAAAGGTTTTCACTGTTAATGACAGTGGTGGTCTCAAACACACCACACTCACTCAAGACTGGCATTAGCTATTTCTGCTGATGCCAGTGTCACTACAAAGTATTAACTGACAGTGGTTTTCTGGGTCACTACACAAGCCGAAATATATGCAGTTGCTGTAGTTATTATCCTCAGTGGGTCAGCCCATGAAAATCCCATTAAATCAAGGCAACATCAATAATATATAAATGTTCCAGCTTTTGATGACTTGGGGCTGAATTTTGGGAGGTTCTTATTACATCTACGGGCAGCAGGGATGCTAAGAGCCATTGTAAACTCTTGAACTTTCATGATTAAAACACAACTATGATATACAGTTTACAGAAATCTGCGGTTGTTGTTTTTTTAACTGCTGATTATTTATTATTGACAAACAAGCAAACTATTAGTAGCAACAGTTTTATGGATGTAGGCGAATTAATATTCTCTGTTCCATGTGCAACTCGAAAAGTCACGCTTGGCTCAGTCACATGACAATTTATTAGCCCAGTTCAACTCTTCAAGGCGAGTTCAACTCACTTTCTCAAAGCAGGGACTCTGCTTTGGCGTATGACACCGCACTATGACATTCCTGTACTCTCACACTGAAGTGAGAGAGAGTAAATCAGCAATGATGTTGAGCATGAAGGTACTACACAGTCACCAAGCGCCATGTGTCCTATTCAGTCTTATAGATATGGTCGATATAGACCATGCTCAGGTATATTTACTCTCATTATATACATTAATAGGGCTGCACAATATATCGCTTCAGCACTGATATCGCAGTGTGCACATCTGCTACAGTTCAGAAGACATGAGATTTGTGGAGTCACTGCAGAGTTCAACCATAATGCAGTAATAGTTTATCATTTGCCGTCAGTTTTTTAGGCCTGTCACTGTGAACATTCAGGCACAAGAAATTGTACCGTTTGTAATAGGGCTGGGCAATTAATCGAAAAGTAACCGATTATAGGTTCTGAATGTCGATTTCGATCGAATTTTTCCAGGTTAATTTTTTCTATTACTCTCCCTACCGCGTGTGTTCACATAACCCCGCTCTGTTTACACTTCTGCGTCGAGCACAGCATAAGGTCTGGTGCAGCCTTCATGCAGTCGCATACCCCTAGCAGTGACTGATGCCGATGCTGACCTCTCAAAAAAATGTAACATGTGGCGACGATGCATATCACAAGCTCTGTGATTGGTAGGCTTGGTAGCATTGACGAATGTGGGCGGTGCAGAAAGGGCAAAAAATAATAAAAATAATCATTCATTAATTGTAATCGAGTTAAAATGTTCAATTAATCGAGATCTTGTTTTTAGGCCAAAATCACCCAGCCCTAGTTTGTAACTTTAATAAGCACTTAATTTATTGAATTATTTATACAATGAAAACCTTAGTGTTATTTTACATTTAATTATTCAATTTCTGTTGCAGAATACGGTTGGACTCCCCAGAAAACCATAAAGTACTGTTTTATGCACTTTTATCTGAGCTCTATTGTATTTATCTATGCTTTTATTTTAAATATTGTATTATGTGCACAATTCTCTCCATTACAAAATCATCACCATCAGTCTAATTTAATGAATTATTTCCAAATAAAGCTATTCAGGCTATCTGGTGGAATTGCATTCATATCGCTATATATTGCAGAAAAACGAAATTTCTCAATGTCATATTTTTTCAATATTGTGCAACCCTAATCTATACATATATAGTGCTCAACATAAATGTGTATCTCACAGATCTCTCATTTAAATGAATATATTCTATAGCAGAGGTCGCCAACCCTGTTCCTGGAGAGCTACCTTACTGCAGGATTCAGCTTCAACTCTGATCAAACAGTTTAGTATATTCCATGTCTTTGGACTGTGGGGAAAACTGGAGCACTCGGAGGAAACCCATGCAAACACGGGGAGAACATGCAAACTCCACAAAGCGACCTTCTAGCTGTGAGGTGATTATGCTACCCACTGTGCCATGTGACGCTCAGGACCCGAAGCAGCACTTGATAATTACAGACAGATCAAAGTTGCAACTAAAATCTGCATTAAGATAGCCCTCCAGGAACAGGGTTGGTGACCCCTGATCTATAGAATGCTTTACAATAAAATTAATACAATAAAAATAAATATTAATAAAAACAACATATTACTAAAACATAAATACACAGAAAAAAATCTATAGAAACAAATATAAAATTTAGTGGAAATTTTGTTGTTACAATACATACACACACACACACACACACACACACATACATATATATACACACATATATATATATATATATATATATATGAAATCTCATTTTATTTATTTATATTTATTTTTAAATATATAAAAATAAACCAAACTATTATTAAAATGGATATAACCATTTAATAAAACTGTTTTATTTAAACATACCAAAATACAATCACTATATATCTATTGATATATATATGCACATAATAATATGTTTTTTTAATGTTGCAGGGCAATAAAACCAGCAATGGTTGATGTGGTGGATAAGGCAGCTACATGTAGCATCTGTGCGGGTTAACAAGGTCACAGTACTTTTTTGGACTGTGGGGTTGATACCAAATGAAGCGCATTAATTTGCCCTGTAAGTTCATGTAAGTGAGGTCAAAGGGTGGTCCAGTGTTGAGACAGCAATAAACCTGTCTAATCTAAGTCTGGGTCTGTCTATTCTTGGGCTACAGAAGCCAACTGATAAAACAAGCCAGTCTGCTTTGACGGACAGTCAGGGACAGTCAAGGAAGAACATTTAATCAGCAATACAAAATAGCTGCTCATTTAATGAACCAAACAAAAACAGATTTAAGAACACATACCTCCTTAAGACCGATCTTGGTTGTGTAAATGATGTTGGAGCCATCCCTTCTGAAGAGTGGGTGCCCTTTGTCCTTGAGCACAAATGCAATATCAGCAGGAATGTTCTCAGGTGTCTCATCACCCTCTTTAGGGAAAGTGATCTTGGTCCCTTCCTTCCAACCTCTCTTGATGACAATGTTAAGGATCTTGTCCTCTGTCCTCATTGTCCTTCTGTCTGGGTTCAGGCGTCTGCGAGTGATTCGCATCCGCTTGGTACATCCATGGAATATCTCCTCTAGAGACACTTTGAGCTCATGCACCACTGGAGGGTCCTGTAATTTCTTCCGGCCACCATGAAGAGGCTCGTTACGATGCCTTCGACCTCCACCATGATGAAAACCATTGACACCGTTGAAACCAAAGTGGTTGAACGAACTGAAAGGATCATCATCTCCATCCATGTCAATGTCCATGTCATGGTCCCCATGGTCCGGAAAGCCATTAGTGTTTCCCCGTTGCCGACTAGAGCCAAAGAATATATCAAAAGGGTTGGAACCTCCAAAGAAAGAAGCAAATGTGGCATGTGGATCCCCATGAAAGGTATAGTGATATGTAGTCCCTTGTCCACTAGACGAGCCTGTGCCACCTGTTTTCAAACCTGAATGGAAATACACAATGGGGAACAATATATAAAGGATTTCTGCATATTATTCCAGTTAGAGACCTGCACTCCCACAAATTAACAGTAACGACTAAAAAAATAAAATAAAAACTATTTACGGACGAAGTTTAGGTCTGCATTTTTATTAGTTAATTGAGTTTATTTTTATTTATTTAGTTAAATATTGAAAATTGCCTAATTTTATTGTTTGAGAAATACATTAACTTATGTCCAGTGTTTGAATATTGCCAAAAGCAATGCACATGCGTTTCTGGTTGACCACTTTAGAAATCAGCGCTTATTATTATGTTTTTATTTAGCTGTAAATTACTAGCCTATTTCTAACTGTTTTGACTGTATTTCTGTGTTGTGAAAAGCTCATGTCCATGTTCATCTAATTAAACTAATGAATAATTAAACTAATAATAATAAACTAAGAATTGTTTATTTTTCTTTATATTCTGTATATATATATATATATATATATATATATATATATATATATATATATATATATATATATATATATATATATATATATATATATATATACACACATATATTATATATAATTATTAGTCAACCTTTGATTTTATTTTTTATTATATTTCCCAAATGACGTTTAACAGAGCAAGGACATTTTCACAGTATGTCTGGTTAAATTTCTTCTGGAGAAAGTCTTATTTGTTTTATTTTGGCTAGAATAAAAGCAGTTTTTAATTTTTTAAAACCCATTTTAAAGACAAAATTATTAGCCCCTTTAAGCTATATATTTTTTCGATAGTCTACAGAACAAACCATCATTATACAATAACTTGCCTAATTACCCTAACCTGCCTAGTTAACCTAATTAACCTAGTTAAGTCTTTAAATGTCACTTTAAGCTGTATAGAAGTGTCTTTTTACTAAATATTATCATCATTGTCATCATGGCAAAGATAAAATAAGTCAGTTATTAGAAATGAGTTATTAAAACTATTATGTTTAGAAATGTGTTGAAAAAATCTCTCCATTACAGAGAAATGGGAGAAAAAAAAAAAAGAAAAAAAAAAAAAAAAAAAAATATATATATATATATATATATATATATATATATATATATATATAATATATGTAATATATAGCAAGTTAAACACAACAGGGTTTTATGTTTACCTGCAGGCTTTTGTGGGTGGGAGTGGGACAAAACAGAGGCCTGAAAAAATAATATATATTTTAGCAGGAGTGGGACTAAATCTTGCAGGAGCAGTCGGGAGTGAGACTGAAAATCCATCCTGCAAAGGTCTCTAAATCCAGCTTCAGTGACAGTTACAGGTTATCAACCACTGTAGTGTTAAATAACAATATTACAAAATCCTTTAAAAATTATTTTAAATAACCTTTTGTTATTCACTATGAAAGACTGTTGGTGCCAGATTATAGACATCGCCATCTACAGATGTCTGGGAAAACTGGATTTTGTTCTCCAGTGACAATAAAACCTATAAGGCACATTTTATAAAAGTGTTAACCTTATGACTTTAAACTATTAGGTCTCATGTGTTAAGTATTTGAAATAGTATAAAATTACACTGTAAATCCCAATACTGTACGGTAAGGGAACTCGAACCATTTGACCATTTGAGGAAATAGACTGAACCATTTAAGTTTAAAACTTATATTTATGAGTACTGTGAACTTGCTCCATCTGATTTCATGAAACCACTTGAGCACTGTAAAACCAAATAAGTTAAGGGAACAACTATTTGAGCGACTAAATTTGAGTCACTACATTTTTTCTTCAAAGCAAGCAAGTACACTGACACTATACAGCTAGCATGCTTTAACCAGTTATTATAAATGATTACTAAATACTTTTAAGATCAATATTTTTACTGTGATACTATTGGGACATTCTATATGAAAGCATTACAGTTATTTAGAATATCCACAAAATTAATCCCTCTATAATTTGAAACTCTTGTTTGTTTGTAAATAAATGAATAATACTGAGATAGCACTGCAGACTTGACTTTACCATTGACTATATCACTATAATTGGCATCTGAGATAATAATCCTAAAGTACTGCTGGACACTTATCAAGTACTAGCCGTCTCCATGATGTAGCATGGAAAAGACTTTGTTGATTTAGTCTGCAACTGTTCACACATCAACATTCTGAGGTGTAAGACTTTCTCTCTTTCTTTTCTCCACCCCCTCTCTTTTTGGTTACAAAAAGGGCAAATTCAAACGGCTGAGAAAAGAACAGACACATTCTGCTAAACAAGCAGTCGTCTTTAGCAGATACACTCTCCAAAGCTTGCAGTCGTCCTCAGGAGATACATTCTGAGCATATACAAGCATATTTCAAGCTGATTTCATTTTGTGGTCTGGTTCTAAAAATATTTAGAAAAGAACATGTACAGTAGCTCAATTCCTGTTTGTGTGGAAGACCATAGCTTAACTGTCCTCTATGTTCTCTCAACTGTGTTTGGAGGTTTCCTGCGAAAATGCTGCTCTTCACAAAAATCAGGCAGGGTCAAGCAATCATGTCTTTTGTGCTTTTCAACCCCGTAGAAAAATATTAACACCCCCATGTTATTGTGGGTGATTGATGGCTTGTAACAAATGTACTTCATCTAACGGTCAGGACTTAAGCTGACTCATTCCAACTTCAAACCTTTAAACTGTTCAGTCTGCATTTATTAAATCATATCAGACATCTTATAAAACATGTCGTCTCTACAGTCTATGCAATTTGAATCATCTCCTGGGGCCAAAACAGCTAATGAGAGGATGGCTATTAAAGTGGGCCATTTGAGAATAACACGTCAACTATAAATTTGGTCAAAATATGAATATGAATCTCAGTGTGAAGCTGTTTTGATGCGAACCTAGTGGCTCTATTTACAAGCAATATGGAATGACAATGCATGCAAATAACTGATGCGAATTCTCTAGTCTAAAACATAAAGGAATTCCTTGCAAAAATTAGCAATAACATTATTGGAGGAGGAATTGGCAGGTGTACGCAGTGCAAAGATGCTTTATTTTGGCACCTAGCCTGGACTTGGCATATAAGTGGGATACTTAAAATCCTTTATTTCAACAAACAGTTTTTTTTTGGAACAGTGCCATGTTTATAGTCCTTGCATTTGTCAGAGAACACTCGTGCATCATCCTGCAGTGTGAGGGAGTTATTTTGATTGTTGGGGAAAAGCAGAGGTGGTAGAGCTGCACTGACAGTGTTTAAAGACAAGTGTTCCAGCCACGTGAGCCATGACAAACATCCTTTTAAGGACTGTACCGTCTGATGTAAACACAGAACTGAGCCTCGGCCCATGAAGCCTAGCTGACATTAACATCTGTAATGTTTCCTCATTAAAGATATGGTCGGACTAATGCACCATTTAGACTGTAAAAATATATGCAGGCCCTATATCACATTATTCATGCTATCACATTCACAGTTAAAATAAGTTACTGGCCAACTGACAATTAACACTTTTTCTAATAATCACCATTGCCAATTTGTACTTGCACTTGGCACCTGTCAAATGTTAATGTTACACCCGTATGTATGCAACACAAGTAAATGCAACCCATGTCAGTTTTCTGATTTGTAAAGCGCTGCATACTTCCACACTGTACATCTTTGCCACCACAAGCAGAGAGGGCTTTCATAAACTGAGTAAAATCCAGTCACTTCTAACTTTCTAAATGATTTAAATCTTTCTGAAAGCATTTACTATAGTATTGGTTTCCAAAGATCTGATAATGAGTCATAAAACTGATAAGGTGTGCAAATGTTTGATTGTGGTTCTTCTGTACATGTAACATACTCACCATCCTCTCCATACTGGTCATAGATAACTCTCTTTTTGGGATCACTCAGGACCTCGTAAGCTTCTGCTATTTCCTTAAACTTCTCTTCAGCATTGGGATCCTTGTTTTTGTCCGGATGGAATTTTAGGGCCATCTTCCTGTAGGCCTTTTTGATTTCATCCTCATTTGAGCCTGAAGGAATGCCAAGGATCTTATAGTAATCCTTCCCCATGGCTTAAATTTACAGATAGAGTCCTTCCAGAATCACCCCAAGCTCTCTGCAAAACAAAGATAAAAATAAGAAAGGTAAACAAATAATAAAACGCTCTGGTGGCGCAGTTGGTAGCGATGTCGCCTTACAGCAAGATGGTCGCTGGTTCGAGCCTAGGCTGGGTCAGTTGGCATTTCTGTGTGGAGTTTGCATGTTCTCCCCGTGTTCGCGTGGGTTTCCTCCGGGTGCTCCGGTTTCCCCCACAAGTCCAAAGACATGGTATAGGTGAACTGGGCAAGCTGTAGTGTGTATGAGAGTGAATGTGAATGAGAGTGTATGGGTGTTTCCCAGTGATGGGTTGCAGCTGGAAGGGTATCCGCTGTAAAAAACCTATGCTGGATAAGTTGGTGGTTCATTCCGCTGTGGTGACCCTTGAATACTAAATGGACTAAGCCAAAAAGAAAATGAATGAATGAATAAAACATCCTACTTCTGAAAGTGGTAAAAAGCAGAAAGCTCAAAATGTTTTAGACCTCATTTACACCTGTATTTAATGTTGTCCACTTTTAATTGGATCAACAAAATTCACCTTAACTCCAAGTGTAAAAAGGGCAACTGCAAAAACTATTTCACTAATTCGCACTGTTCAGCTCAAGTCTGTGTATGTTGCTCAATGATGAGACTAAGCTTGATGCTTGTTTTCTCTTCATCTCGAAGTGTTTTCATAAACAGAGCAGAATTATATATAAAAACATTTTGTTCAAAAAAAATATTTCACGACCAATTAAATAGTTATATATTACACTGTAAAATAGAATCTCTACCTATAAAAGTCCTGGCATGCTGACATGAAGAAAAGCAGCATTTCTGCTCATGCAATAACGCTTGTGGCGAGAGCTTCTGCTGCAATCAGTCACCCTTCACGATTTTCATTAAGACACACTCTAGACATAAATATCACACCGCAATATTATACAATCATGTATCTTATGGCGTCCAGTAAGTATTTCAGTGTTGCACGTCTTTGTGAACGGCATTGATAAACTGTATGTAAAGAAAGCACAGGAGCTCTTGATCATCTGAGCGTGTCGTTTGGGCGGCACTGCAGACACGACCGACAGAGAAACACTAACAAAGACTTTATGATCAGCACATCACATTCCCGGCAGGTTAGATTTACACGCATACATTTATAAACCGCCGAGATGCATTGAGACTGTTTGCTTATTTTAACGCATGTCCGTTAGACCGAAAACCGTCAAATAGTCTAAAATACAGCAACCCGTATATAGCTGATTTATTCGACAAATCACGAACAGATTCGCTTTAACTCACCGGTTACAATGTCTGCAGAACAATGATGCCGGTTTGCCGCATCCGAGAGGAAATCCTCATCGCTAAATCAAAACCTCTGAGGTCTCCCGGTATTCCTCTCCGGTATTTAATGATGTCATGATGACCACCAAGGAGAAGAATAACGGACGGCTGGTGGCTGAGTGAAATGTGACTGACGTCAGATAGACAAGCCTGAGCTTTTCATGAGTTTTTCGCATAAAGATAGACGCTGTATGATCAGCTGTAGGGACTACAGGCTCTCCGCAGCGTCTGGACACCAGGATGCGATTTAACAACATCCTTAAATTAGACGCGAGCGAAGATGATTTCAAAACCGGCTGTGTCTCAAAACATTTTCAGACACGCGCTTTTATAAAAGTGACAACTACCACAAATATGCTTATACCAGTTTATTATCTGACAGTAGGACAGTTATTGTATCAATATTCACTGTTAAAGTACTATCTACTGTTAAAGTAGAAACCGAAATGTATTACCTTTATAATAATTCTCGTTGCGCTATTATTGCTGTCAAATTCCGTCCGTCAAAACTAAAGCTTTTCAAAACAGAATGACCTTTAAATATCTTACAGCATATTTGACAAGTCCGTCAATCGCATTATATTGAGTTTCAGTAATATTTCTAAGGTATGGAGTTTAATAAAACAGAGCTTACCGTCTGAAAGTATCCCTCAGCTGTCTGCCGGTTAGAGCTGCATGACATTCTACTCCATTCATTTAACCACGCCTACAATTTGCATACGCTCCGCCCTGTACCCGACACGCATACTTCAAACAAGTGTCCATGTTCAGAGTCATAACTGCTTTGAAGAAGAAACCTTTTGTGTATTGGTGCTTTTAAATGATGCAATGTGTAAAATATATTTGACATTCTAGCCGATGTTTAGTTGTAACACATGCACTCAAATAAAAATGCTGGGTTGTAACCCAAATGTTGGGCCAAATAAGGACTTTTTTTACATTAAATGACATTTTTAAACTGTTGGGTTTGTCAATATCTGACCTAGCACTGGATGAATACAAGCCAGATTTTTTTTATAGTGTAGTTTATTTTGACAGCATAACAAAACCTACAGTATTTACTAATTGGCGTCTAGGCAAATATTGAGAAAAAAATGTGCAAAAATTCCATAAACATTTTGAAAATATCCAACTTTTAAACATTATAAAATTTTATTATAAAATTATAAAATAAAATTATAAAATATTTTTTTATTAACAGTTAAGTTCATTTAGTTTCGTTTTTCTCAAATTACTCCACCTTAGACTTTGGGCACATTGTCACATTTAACATTCTTTTGGGGTTTTTGAGACATAAACAAAACCCATCCACCAAGTATAACTGAAATTAGGTTTAAAAAGCAAACATTTTCCATAGTAAATGTTCTGAGTAAATAATAAAATAACCCATTTAACAGATTTATCCTCTTCAATTTAAATAGATCATTATATAAAATGTACAGCACTTATAATCCTCTCCTTACATCTACAAAGTACATGTACACTTTGTACATCAGTTATTCAAATCCAATTAAAAATATAATTATAATTAATAATAATTAAATAAAAACACACAATATCTCAAATTAAATCAAGGTTTTCCAATGATGCACGCATGTTTTATGATTTCAAAGTTGCCAACATCAGACATTTATGAAAATGCAATCAATTGGCCAATAAAGGGGCAGATGTCACTCTAAAGGACTCTCTGTCAGATACTGATACTAAGTACTAAGTATAAATCACCTAGCTACATTTGTTGAAAATTGGTTTGACATGTAAAAATGTGATCTGTCTGCTACTACAAATGACTTTTGTAATCATCTTGATTAGGCATGGGATGATAACTGTATTTAAGGTATACCGTGGTTTGTGAAAGTCTAGGCTTTAAAACCGCCAAATTTTTCTGCTATACCAGTGTTTCCCAACCCTGTTCCTGGAGGCACACCAACAGTACATATTTTGGATGTCTCCGTTATCTGACCCATTAACTTCAGGTTTTGGAGTCTCTTCTGATGTTATGATAAGTTGATTCAGGTGTGTTTGATTAGGGAGAGGTTGAAAATGTGGACTGTAGGTGTGCCTTCAAGAACAGGGTTGGGAAACACTGTGTTATACCATAGGATGCTATACCTAAGGTGTTAAAGAATTTTTATTTAATTTTTAGTTTTTTAGTACAACAGTATCTTCTGCAGAAAACTTCTCCAGATGGAATTTTAAATTGTAAAGAAATGAGTGTTTTTAAAACTAATGAAGACAGCAGAGGTCAATAATACATTTGAATTATTTAGCCTGATATGTTTACTGCTCCAAAATATTATAAATATTTCTGAAAATCAAATATATTGTGTTCAAAGAGGAAAAAGTTTTAGTTTTTTTACCCAGAAATTCAAAAAGAATATATTTTAGAGCAGTAATTGCAATACCGTGATATTTTTATCCAAGGTTATCATACCGTCAGAAACTTATACTGGCCCATGCCTAATCTTGATTGTTTAGTTTTGCTCTGTTTATCCCACTTCTCAAGATCCAGTGCTATACAATGTGGAATTAATTTGGCAAAATATAAACCCCATGAAGAGTCACACAAACTGATGTGTTAGTTTTCCCTACAATCCTTTGTTTGAAATATTTGCTTTTCTTCAGTATTTACATTTTACCGTGTTCAGAGTTGTGCTTTCAACCTTCAGTATCAAATGAAATTGTGCTTCTGAGAAGAGAAAAGTGCAACTATTATGATGAGAATGTGCTCATAGACTTGTGCACTCGTGTCTGTGTGTGCTCAATACAGCTGTCTGGTCCAGGATCAGCTCTTACATTAACACAGCAGGGAATGAGTGTGTATGTGAATGTATGCAGTCTCATTCCTCTAAGGTCACTCCACAGACTGCAGGCTTTCTACATTCAGCATCTCTTGTGTGCAGGCTCTATTCAGGAAGGCTGTTACATAAGTTTGCCTTGGATTTTCTTCTGTACTTTTGAACTGTTTAAATCTATTAGCTGCTTATCCTGCAGTTTTTTGAATGTTTCTAAAACGAGTTATTTAGTTTGAAATCAATCCATGTTACGCAATCCTCTGAGAGTCAAGCATAGATTTTGAAGGCAGGCAGCTTTTGCTTTTCATATTAGACGAGTTGTGTTATAGGCATTTCATTTTGTTAAAGGGTTAGTTCACTCAAAAATCTATACACTTGCTATTTATTCACCCTTATTTAATTCCAAAGGCATGTTCCCACAAAATATGATGACAATAACAATCAGAATCCACACTATTTGTCTGTCTATAATAAACACATTATAAATGCAGTTGTGTGCTCTGCCACTTTAAATATTCAAGCTCTTTAAAAAAGGATGGATTCCGATTGGCTGACAATGGTTATTTATATTGTCCTGCAGCTGAACCCAAAATCTCTGAATGTGATTCCAGTGATATTGTTCATCTGTGCCACTATTTGTTAGGTAAGGATCTGACTTCCAGGTGTCATTTGGGTTTAGGCACTTTAACCCATATGTCTTTTGGGTGAGATGTTAAACCGAGGTCCTGACTCTCTGTGGTCCTTAAAAATCCCATGGCACTTCTCGTAAAGAGTAAGGGTGAAACCCCGGTTTCCTGGCCAGATTCGCTCCTTCGGCCCTTACCCATCATCCCCATCCACCGAATTGGCTCTATCACTGTCTCCACTCCACCTATGTGTGGTGAGCGCACTGGCGACGTTGTGCTGTGGCTGCCGTTACATCATCCAAGTGAATGCTGCACACTGGTGGTGGTGTGGAAAGACCCTCCTCATGATTGTGAAGCTCTTTGGATGAATGGCCATACACGATAAATGCACATTGCAATACATTACATTATGTTCTGGACATGCCCAGCTTTATCCTCATTCTGGGGTTTATTATTTCCCCCTATTTCAGCTATTACTTCTATAGATATAGCACAATCACCTATTATTGGCCTGATGCCTGATCATTTTACATTATCCACTTTAACTTTGTGACCTTTCTTACTTTGCTAGACATGAAATTTGATTAAACTGGAAGAGCCCCCAGCTACCCTCGCATGTACGGCGGCTGAAAGAGGTTTTGTATTTCGTGAAACTAGAGAAGATTAGATACTCCCTTCAAAGACAAAACAGAACATTTGTTAACATTTGGAGGCCCTTTTTTATTATTTTTATCTTGTTAAAACTCTCCAGCTGGATCTAGACTGATCACCCTTGACAAGCTCTTGACATTAATAATACATCAGCTTGTAATCTTTCATTATTTGAATTGTAAAATTGAGATTGTTTCATAAATGTAGACATCTGCTCCTCATTTAGTTGTGTAATTGAGTTTTATTTGACTTTATTTTATTATTATTATCATTTATTTATTTGTAATTATTTTAAGGGTTGTTTGTTATGTTTGTAAAATGTAAAAATGGTAAATAAATCACACATAATAAAAAAATTATGATCTCATATACCTAGAAGGATTATTAAAACTAGTCATAGTTCTTGATCTTTGTGTGATTGGGCCTTTAATATCCGTCTACAGTGGGTTAGGGTTAGGGAAGTCAACAGTAAACAGAAGAGTTTATTCTTTTATAATGGATTAGATGTGTATTATTAGTGGAGTTTAGCATTAGCAGTTTTTGGGCTGAGCTCTTTATTTATCTAAAAATCAGAAAACATTTATATAAAAACAGCAAATTACAATGAAATAAAACTAATAAATACAGTGTTGTTTTACATTTGATGTCGAAAATAATGTAAATACTGTACAAACTATGCTCATTATGTCTAAATATGTAAATGAATGAATAATGTAAAACAATTTATGATTCTATTTACTAGACTATCCTATTTTCAAGTTCTATTTCACAGACACTGTAGGCTCAACAATTCTTTTGTTATTCTAACATGATCTGTTAACATGCAGATGAGTCACATTAAATGCAGTGTCATGCTGGATGCCATTTATTATATTTCTTGAGCGGTGTCATTACAAAGTCCCCACGTCTCATTTGTTTAAAGTTATCTCACATCTCTAAACAGACAGAAATAAAGTGTGAGCTGAAAGAGGTGGACTGTTGTCCATAAGTGCACCTGAATCATCAGCGCTGGAGTGTGGAGGAGAAATGTAATGATTGAGTGAATCAGAGCCTCCCACAGGTGACAACTTAAGTGCAGTGACTCTGCCATTTTACTTACAGCCATTAACTCCTTACATGCACAATCCGGAGCAAGTTAAAGAACTGCTTTGTTTTTAGAAACTGCAGGCAAAAACACAGTTTTTTCAGTCTAATGTAAGGAAAACATCCAATATACTGTATCTGTATTCTGAAGGCTTTTACAGAGAGGTATGTTCATAAATGACTAGGGGTTGTGACGAGACGCTTACTCCACGAGACGAGATGAGACACGAGATTGGGTTCATGAGGGGAGACAAAATTTTTATAATATTTTTTCACAATTTTTTAAAATAGTCTGTTTACATATAATTGAAAATATTAACAAAATATTCGCTAATATATGAATGAAAATAAATAAATAAATCACAAAATGTAAAACAATTTAGGCGCTTTAAAAAAAAGGTATTTTATTTCTATTTTAATCAATTATATGCCATAAAGGCATGCAAACACTGCAAAATATTTAGCTATAAACCATACTGACTGCCCTCGCACAAGAAATCAAACTCCTTTTCACAAATTGAGCTTAAAAAAATTTAATCTTTGTAATCTTTGATACTTAATTTTTTCATTAAAATTTCATTTTTTTATTGGACTTACTCTGAGGTCTTGGATGTGACATTGAAGTAAGGACTGATAGGAGGGAGTTGTTGTTTAATGTAATTTAATACCGCTCGCCGAATGCAGACAACATCTCCCGGACATGATAAAGGTGTGCTGGCTAATGATGATGTGACGAGTCTCAAGGAGTTAACTGTGTGTGTGTGTGTGTGTGTGTGCGCGCGCGCGCGCTTGGAGATGTGTGTATCTGTGGTACTTTACTGATTCAGTAAGCGTAGAGTATAGTGTCGAACAGCCGCTTGTGTGTATGTCCTGCCACAAATGCGGCTAAAAGTCTTTCACGATATTAATAGTTTGATTCAGGTCTTTACATGTCTGTACTGCACTTCAATATTGCGACTGAAATAGGAATAGTCCACATGTCTTAATTCCATTGTGTTTACGACGATTATGATTTTCAGCATATCTAAAGTGCTATTCCATGGCATGGTTATGAAAGCATGGTTAATGAGTGTGTGGCTGCAGTTGTAGCCTCTGTTGAACACGGCAGCCACTGAAATCCCGCTGAACACTCACCTGTCCAACTGAGTGACACGCGCAACTCCAAGGCCACCCTGGGTTGGGTTGCCAGGTGTGTGCAAAGCACCTGATTTGCAGTTCAAATCCAATCCTGCCTCCAATCTTCAGTGCTAATTTCACCCTCACGCTCCATCATAACATCACAACTCACGAGATAACTTTTCAACTTGACGAGAAATCTCGTCGCAATTTAATCTCGCAAAATCTCATCATACGAGATCTTGTCGCATCCCTAATAATTACATTGCATGGTTAAAGTTGCCAACAAAAGTTTAAGCCCTCTTGTGAAATTGTAATTAATTTAAAAACATTTTTTCAACACATTAGTTTTTATAACAAATACCTTTTTGCCATGATGACGGTACATCATATTTTACTAGTTAATTTTGCAAGATACTAGTATTCATCTTAAAGTACATTTAAAGGCTTAATTAGGTTAATTAGGAAAGACAGTGGACAACAGTTGTTTTGTTCTGTAATAATATCAATCTTAACGGGTTGTTTTTTAAAGGAGGGTTAATAATTTTGTCTTGAAATACACATTTTATTCTACAGCAAAAACTAAAAATTAAATTTTGTCTGGTTCACAATATTTTCCAAAATTTGAAGTGATGAAAAAACATACCTCAAATCCCCTCTGTAAAACCTTTAACTCTTATATGCATACCTGTCAAACCTCCCGTTTTAGCCAGAATTCTCCCGTATTTTACCATTCTATCCCACTATCATCATCAGTTGAAGTATTTTCCCATATTTTTAATCTTTCTATGAAAACTGGAAGTAGCATCAACATAGAGTTGATCCCAATTGTGATGGAATTACAAGAGCAAGAAAATGTACATCAAAATTATTTTTTAAAATGGCCGCATTCACTTCCTTTGCATTAAAGCTATGGGTGTGGTATCCTGCATTTTTTCCAACACATTTCTAAACATAGCAGTTTTAATAACTAATTTCTAATAACTGATTTATTTTCTCTTTGCCATGATGACAATAAATAATATTTGACTAGATATTTTTCAACACACTTCTATACAGCTTAAAGTGACATTTAAAGGCTAAACTAGGTTAATTAGGTTAACTAGGGAGGTTAGGGTAATTAGGCAAGTTATTGTAAAACGATGGTTTGTTCTGTAGACTATCGGGAAAAAAAGCTTAAAGTGGCTAATAATTTTGACCTTAAAATGGTTTTTAAAAATTAAAAACTGCTTTTATTCTAGCCGAAATAAAACAAATAAGACTTTCTACAGAAGAAAAAATATTATCAGACATACTGTGAACATTTCCTTGCTCTGTTAAACATAATTCGGAAATATTGAAAAAAGAAAGAAAAATTCAAAGGGGGGCTAATAATTCGGACTTTAACTGTATGTCACTTTATCCAAAGTTTAGATTTTCTTTTAAAATATTGTATGTAATCAATATGGGGGAAAAGGCAATAACTACAGATAATTATACCCTGTTCACCTGCAGTGTCTTTCCTTTACTGGTTGTAAATAGGGCTGCACAATATATCGTTTCAGCATCGATACTGCAATCTGATCATTCGCATAAGTCACATCACGAGTATACGCAATGTTGAGTCAGGATTATAATTGATCATTTTGCAAGAGTTTTTTAAAGGTCTGTGACTGTGTGAGGGTTTTAAAAGCATTCAGGCATAAGAAATAGTATCATTTGTAACTTAGAACATTCAAAAATGATTAATTTTATTGAATTGTTTATAAAAAAAAGAATATGCAGTATTCATTTACATTTGACTATTCAATTATTGTATTCGTAAATAATGTTAGAATCATTAGAAAACAATAAAATGCAGTTTATTTAATTTGTATCTTTTTCTTTTATTGAATTTCTCTATGCTTGTAGATTGTTTGTTATGTTTTACACATTCCCCTACAGAATCACCCCAATCAATCTAAAATGATCAATTATTTCCAGTTATTCAACTCATCTAGTGAAATCATTCTCATTTCGTAATATTTGTGACAGAATAAAAAAGTATCGCAATGTTAGATTTTTCCAATATCGTGCAGTGCTAGTTGTAATGGCACATGTGGGCATAACACAGATGCTGAATGAGGGAAGCTCAATCCTAATAGTTTGCTCAAGTTTCCAGTCCAGGACTTCCCTAAATGCGGCTCTACGTCAGAAACACCCCCAACCCCCACAGCTAGATGAGCGTCTCTGTGCCAGACTGTACCGTCCACCTCCTCAGCTCTCCTAAACCATTTTATAAACAAATAAATAAATAAAATCCCACTCACGCGTCTAACAGGAGGATTTCTCGTGGTGCAGGGGTGGTTAATACAAGTGTAGGCTCTCTTTTCCTAATAGCTGCTTCAATCTGGAAACATGAGCAACTCTAATGTAAAGCACATCGTTCAGTTGGTCAAACTGGAGCAAGAACACACTCTGCTCAGAGAAAAAGGCAAACTGTGGTTTAACAGCGGGTAACAGAACAAATTTCACACACAGAATGTACCTCAACATCAGACAGCATAATGGTAGCCATGACAACTGGACCAGAGCTAGACAGAACATCGATATCATATCTCCGTCTTCTGATTGCACTGACATCTGCCAATAGAGAGACTCAGAGATTATAGAGGACTGCCATAGATTATGTGCTCTGATGGAGATCTGCATTCACAAGCCATGCAGTTAATTAACTCTTAAAGCCACAGCTGCACACAAGTGTTGTACTTCATATAATTAATTAAAAAATGAATGACTTCATAATATAATACATATTACAATGTAATAAAATAAAGATACAGTTGAAGACTTAAATTATCAGCCCTCCTCTAAAATTTGTGTTCTTTTTAAATATTTTCCCAAGTGATGTTTACAAAGAAAGGAATGTTTAGTGTTTTTTTTTTGTTAACTATTAGTTTTTGCTGCAGAATGTCTTGTTTCTTTTAATTTGGCTGGAATTTAAAAAGAAAAACTGCTATGGTCAAAATTATTAGCCCCCTTAATATTTAGTTTTATTGGCTTAAGAACAGTCCATTGACAACAATTAACCTAGTGAGGCCTTTAAAGAGCCCCTATTATGCTTTATAAAAGGTCATATTTTGGTTTTGGGGTCTCCAACAACAGGCTGATATGCATGCAGGGTCAAAAAACTTTAAATTTTTAATTTTTCTACTTTTAATATACATTTATTTTTACCTAATTATCCCAGCGACTCCCATATGATTTGTTCAGCGATTCATTTGTTCCCAAACCAATCCTTTGCTTGAGGCCAATCTTTCAGTGATCATCATCTTCGTGTCATAATCAATCCCATGATCCATTGCACTCCGCTAGAGTCCGAAGGGAAAGGCGCGTTCATGTTTTACTGGATCCGGCCATTCATATTTGGTATTGTTTCGTGTCGACGTTGATACGAACAGGCAAAAAATCTAGACGGACGCCGAATCATTTAAACGACTCTGAGTCAAATCTTTTGTTAAAAAAAATCTATATTTTTAATCAAGGTGCACTTTCAGATTTAAACCTCAGCTGGATGTTTTCATTCACTTAGAGCTGTGTTACACACTGCATGGAAGGTCATTTTCAAAAACACATAACAGGGGCTCTTTAAATGCACTTTAGGTTGAATACAAATATCTTGCACAATATCTAGTAAAATATGATGTATTGTCATCAAGGCTAAAATAAAAGATATTAATCATTAGAAATTGGCTATTAAAACTATTATGTTCAAAATGTTAAAAAAAAATTCAACGTAATAAATCAAGTTCTATTTAGATATTTAGTTGCGGGACTTTTTATTTGAAAGAAATACAGGATGAGGGTTGGATAATATCTATCAGCTAGTTCAGATTCTTATTCAGAAATACAAGAAAAGTATGACTAAAACAATTTCTAAATTATCCAGAGCAATAGGTAATACTAGAGGGCTCTCAACAGACTATGTAAGATTAAAAAGGGAAAAGGAAGTAAGCATCATTTTGAATCAAGTCCATTAGGTGAAAATATGTGCTGTCCCACATACCTTAACAAGCTCAAGAACGTGGCATGAGTTTTGTTGGATGTCGATTTTTTTATTACACCAAGAATTAAATCATTAAAATTGGGGACTCCTCATCCTTGCTGGAGGAAATGTGGGGTAGAAAAGGCACATTATGTGCAAATATTCTGGCAGTGCTCAAGAATTAATAGTTTTTGGTAAACTGTACACATGATCTTCATATTCCTACTGTTGATCATTTAGTGTACTTTATCTAGGGGATATTCCTATTAAACTTTAAAACAAGGATAGATATCTATTTAAGATATTATTGGCAACAAATAAAAAAAGAAAACCAGGAAATGGTATAAAGAAGACCCACCAACTAAAGACAAATGGTTCAAAATAATAGCAGAAGTTGAGAAAATGAAAAAAGAATCACACGCATTTCAATTACAAAAACAGATCTTTGAAAAGAAATAGAGTAAATGGCTGGCCTTCTCCACAATGACTATATAATTATCCATGATTAACTTTTACATAATTCTAGAGGTTATGGATTGAGAGAATATGATTGGCAACCTTTTATTTCATATTTCATTTATTCTCTTGACTAGGTTAATGTTTATTATATATATATATATATATATATACAGTTGAAGTAAGAATTATTAGCCCCCCTGAATTATTAGCCCCCTTTTTATTTTGTTTCCCCAATTTCTGTTTAACATAGAGCAAACTTTTTTTCAGCACATTACTCAACATAATAGTTTTAATAACTCATTTCTAATAACTGATTTATTTTGATTATTAAATAATATTTGACTTGATATTTTTCAAGACACTTCTATACAGATTAAAGTAACATTTACATTTAGTCATTTATCCAAAGCGACTACATTTAAAGGCTTAACTAGGTTAATTAGGTTAACTAGGCAGGTTAGCGTAATTAGACAAGTTATTGTGTAATGATGGTTTATTCTGTAGACTATCGAAAAAAGATATAGCTTAAAGGGGCTAATAATTTTGACCTGAAAGTGGCTTTGAAGAAAAAATATTATCAGGCAAACTGAAAATTTCCTTGCTCTGTTGAACATATTTTGGGAAATATAAAAAAAAAAAGAAAAAAAAAATTTAACGGGGGCTAATCATTCTGTATATATATATATATATATATATATATATATATTATAATTATATATATATATATATAAATAATACAGCTGTGACAGAATGATTATTATTATAAATTATTATAATGTGTATAATTATAAAGCTGTGCATAATTATTTATAAATATTATAACAAAATTTTATAACAAGAGTTTGTTCTATAAAAAGATGTAAACTCTTCTATAAAAAAAATGTCTGCAAAATACAGAAGATTGATTCCTGAAATGAATGCATATCATCACTCACAGATATATGTGGGCTGCAGATTAGCATAGCGTCTCTAAGCATGATTCAGCTGAAAACATAACAAACATCCCTGCCATTATCAGATCTACAATAAGAACGCAAACACAATCCTGCCTGTTTCCTTGGTGACAAATGTACCTGAAACATGTCTGCATCAGAACTTCAGAAAGGAGCCGCTGACACAACTGGCATTAACTCTAGCACTGGTATTTTCCAGCTGTAAGTGTTCAGTGTGGGCAGCAGAATATCTCAAAACACATTCACAGAAGCAGCACATTCTGTTTCTCTGAGGCTAATGCGTCTGCTCAAATAGCAAACGCTGATGAAGACCCCCGATTTAGCTCATACATCGAATCAAGTCACCACATGCATATGCTATTACCTCCTTCAAAAGCACCACTTACTAAGTCAGTTTACTGTAGAATTAACACCAAGATATGCCGTCTCTAATATTAGCTTCGTCATCTGATAATATCTATACTGTTCCAGACTCTATAGTGTAGCGGATGTGCCATAAAAGCCAGTGGAAACTGTGAGTGGTGTTGTCATTCTCAGTCATGGCTGAGGCTCTGTTAAAACAGCTCAATGACTCACTGAGCTCCACTGCTTTTCCAACACTCGCAAACTTTCTTCCGGCACACTCAGAGGATCATCAGAAGGAATCAAGTCTAGATAAAGAGGATCGTGAATCCACATAACAGTGATTTCTCTTAATAAGGCTCGTCAGAGTTAATCATGGAAACATGGCTGCTCAAGTCGACTGATATATTAAAAGAGATCCATCACTAACAACTGGCAGTTAATCCTCATAAGTCATGGGTTTCATTAGTGCTGTATTGCAGATAGGATCTGCCGTGTAAGTGCAATGCACAGTCAGTTTTCAGCACAGGATTTATTGTTTCTATAATATACAAGGCTGTTTACTGAAGCCAATCATCTTTGATGTCTCCCATATAAAAGCTCAATGTCTACAGCTGAAGGCAAAATGATCGGCTCTCCTGTGAAACCTTTATTCTTTTTTCAAATATTTCCCATGTGATGTTTAACAGAGCAAGGAACTTCTCACAGTATTTCTCATTATGTTTTTTCTTCTGGAGAAAGTCTTATTTCTTTCTAAAAGGCAGTTTTTAACCTGTTTTTAACCTAAAAGTCTGTTTTTAACAGCAGAAAGAAAATAATTGTCCTGAAATATCTTATTTTTTATAAAAAAAATTTAAATGACCCTAATATCAAAAACATTTTATTATTTTCACGAAGGCTGTGCACATTTTGGGTACAATCATTGTCTTGGGGGTCAATTCTGACCTGCAACCACAAAACCACCACAAAAACTACAGACTCACACATGCACACTCCAGCTCTCATGGCCACCCGCCTCAAACATCATGCATTTCATTGTCTGCAATAGCATACTCGTGATTTGAGTAGATTCTTGTTTGGAGTAACTAAGTATGCCATATGTTTAAGAACAGCCCATGCATCTTAGACTCCTGTAAGAAACAGTAAGTCATCCAGATACTTTTTGCCTACTCTATTAATTACTGTGATTTGTTTTTTAATCTTTGTATATTGTGACTACTAAACTAACTTAGACTTGTCATGCGAGTCACCTTAAATACAGGTATCTGCTAAATTAATAAATGTAAAGCGGCTTCTGTCATGCTGGAATTCAGCTTTGCAGTCACATAAATATATTACATTTTGAAATACACTCACCGGCCACTTTATTAGGTACACCTGTCCAACTGCTTGTTAATGCAAATTTCTAATCACCAATCACATGGCAGCACCTGAATGCATTTAGGCATGTAGACATGGTCAAGACGATCTGCTGCAGTTCAAACCGAGCATCAGAATGGGGAAGAAAGGTGATTTAAGTGACTTTGAATGTGTCATGGTTGTTGGTGCCAGATGAGCTGGTCTGAGTATTTCAGAAACTGATGATCTACTGGGATTTTCAACGCAATCTTACGGCAATTCAAAACTTTTTTGATTTAATGGCTAATTTGTATGAATTCGTATGATCTAATTCATACAATTTAGTATGATTTGCTCATCACCCAATGACGGTTGGGTTTAGGGGCATGGTTGGGTGCCACGCCTCCTTTTTTTAATCTTACATGTTCATACAACTGAACTTTAGCACTAAACTGACAAAACGTAAAATACTTACGTTTTCTTGTGAGATCAGGCTGGGATTTTCACGCACAACCATCCCTACGGTTTACAGAGAATGGTCCAAAAAAGAGAAAATATCCAGTGAGCGGCAGTTCTGTGGGCACAAATGCCTTGTTTATGCCAGAGATCAGAGGAGAATGGCCAGACTGGTTCCAGCTGATAGAAAGGCAACGGTAACTCAAATAACCACTCATTACAACCGAGGTATGCAGAAGAGCATCTCTGATTGCACAACATGTCCAACCTTGAGGCAGATGAGCTACAGCAGCAGAAGACCACACCGGGTGCCACTTCTGTCTTCTGATGGCTACTTCCAGCAGGATAAGACACCATTTCATAAAATATGAATCATCTCAGACTGGTTTCTTGAACATGACAATGAGTTCACTGTACTCAAATGGCCTCCACAGTCACCAGAGCTCAATCCAATAGAGCACCTTTGGGATGTGGTGGAACGAGAGATTCGCATCATGGATGTGCAGCTGACAAATCTGCAACAACTGCGTGATGCTATCATGTCAAAATGGACCAAAATCCCTGAGGAATATTTCCAGTACCTTGTTGAATCTATGCCGCAAAGGATTAAGACAGTTCTGAAGGCAAAAGGGGGTCCAACCCAGTACATAATAAAGTGGCCCGTGATTGTATATTTACATAGACAGCAGCTATTTGAAACTGTAATTATATTATAAAAATTAAAATGATAAAAAATCTAACTCATCCCAAAAGTCTGAATGATAGTGTAAAATGTCCATAATAATTAAGTTGAATAACAGCTAGTTGTTGTGCAGTAATGTGTTGCGCTGTAGCTGACCTGGGGTACTGACCTTCCTAGATCAAGGACGAGTTGAGATTTTAAGTCATCATTAATATCCAAGTTGTTTTGCTGTAAGGCTGCTGAACACAGCTACAGCTCTGCTAAGGAGAAATAAATAAAGAAAGAAATATAATGTGGTATGTAATTAAATGTGGTAGACTGTGGGAGAAGCATCAGAAATCCAGCTGGCACTGCATTAGATTCAAGCTTCACAAGTTGATGGCACATGGTTAGATCACCATAAGCTGCTATCTGTTTGTATCAACATGTTTTTGAGGACAAAACATCAGTGGCTTACAGCAAACTTCAGATGTTACATGTGAACACTAGTGCCAACCTATAGGGAGCTGATGCAGAACACGCGGCGTATGCATATTTTATTCTCTTCTGTTTACTTTTGGAAATTTGTGCTGCACATTTACTATTTCCAGATCCTCCAGGGTGTCTTTCTGGCTCAGATGTGACAGAATGTAAAAGTGTCTGAACGTAAGAAAAGACACCAGCGTGCCACAGCTCAGCCTCCCATCTGCCGTCTGGTGCCCTGATAACAGTCCCTCTGTACCAGCTATTAACGAGGATGAGATCGCCATAGCAACCGCCATATCCTGGCCAGTCAATTCTTTCTTACACTTTTACAGCCTCAGAAGGGTGGACGTTCATTCACTCCAAGATAACTGTAAAGATCTGTCCACACCAACGCACAATTCATTCGTGCATTAGGAACACACTTGTTTTGCTGTCTGCAGTTTAAATACATGGGTTCTTCTTAAATGTGCAAAACTTAATAAAATTCTATTATAAAAACTCATTTTATAACTAACAGCAGCATAGCAGATGGACATGCACTGTGGTTTGATTTAATGACCAATTAAAATACTATAATCCATTGAATCTATGCTTCACTTAAAGATAGCACATAAAGAAAGCCTGGGTATACCTAGACATAGTCATACCTAGGCAAAGTTCTATGTATGGAAATGGTCATACCGTGAGCCTCAGACACCATTGTTTCCTCATTCTCATGTAAATTACACAAGTGTAAAACTCTGGTGGCTAAAATGTCAATCAGAACACAAAGCAGACTGTTGCGTGATTCACAGGGCACACCCTCAGAAATTTGGATTAGGGCTGCACAATATATTGTTTCAGCATTGATATGGCAATGTGATCATTCGAAAGTCACATTGCAAGATGCTTCTGATGTCCTGTTGACTGTATTATGATTTTAGAAGCATTCAAGTGTAAAAAAAATTCTACTACCATTTGTAACTTTAATGATGATTAGTTTTATTGAATTATTTGTATTTTTATTATTCAATTACTTCACCTGAATACTGTTATACTGTTAGAAATGATAAGACACTATTTATTGCAATTGTATCTTTTCTTTATTGTATTTATTTCATGATTTTTAAATTAGATTTTATGCAGATGTGTTCCCCTACAAAATCAAATCATTTGGTGGAATTGTATTTATATTGCAATATATATTTGCAGGATGACAAAATATCGCAATGCTCAATCTTTTCAATATCGTGCAGCCCTAATTTGGATTAACTTTAGGTCAGGTTCTGTGCCATTTGTCACCTTAAAACTATACTTATTTCAGAAAACAAGATTTTAATCCAGTCTGGAATAGCATACTTCATCAACAATTCCCATTTACACCTGTATTGAGTGCTGGCCGCAAAACTTTCACAAGGAGGTCACAGACTCGCACACATTTCATTTGATTTTAGGTATTATTGAGCTTGATTATCATTGACATGACAAATAATATGACACAGAAGAGCAAACATGGCACAAAGGGGAAAACACATTTTAAGGCAAGTCATGTTCTATACAACATTATCTCATTGTACATTTTATACAAGTGTCCAGGTTTTCCAACAGTTGTGCTTGTTTAGAAGCAGTTTTATAGTATTTGACATTAGTGCTGTTTAACGATTAATCCAGAATAATCGCATAGCAAAACAAAATGTTTACATAATATGCTTATTACTGTATATTTATTATGCATATATAAATGCACACACATGCATGCATATACTTATATATTCACATATATAAATATTTATATATAATTTTGTTAGGTACTATACAGATATATGCATATACATAGATGTGTGTATTGATATATGCATAATTATTCAAAGGACAAAAAATTATGTAAACACAAACTTATTTTGTATGCAATTAGTTGCGATTAATCATTTAACAGCACTAATTCTCATTAAACTCAACCAGATGACAATGTGGACGATAATATGCACATGATGCTAATTTAATTTTGCGATTAGATGATGGTTTATGAGGACTGGGCAGGATCTAAGCAATTACGATAACAATGTGTTATTTTGAAAACCAGTAAATGGTGTGATATGAGAATGTATAAAAGCATGCAGTAAATCCTCCAATGTGCTGATCTCAAGCCAATAAAAATAGAACCAAATATGGAAATACCATGCTGGTGATTGTACCGCAGAAATAGATTTACTCCCATTCAATTTACTTTTAATTCTAAAAATATTTCAATGCATCAAAACAAAAATAGCAGCAGTCACATTCTCATTTGCCTACATAATCTACGAAAGGAATGTGTGATGGCAAAACTGTGAACATTCTTTAAGAGAGCAATTCTGTATTTAAAATCTAAGTGCACTTATCAGGCAGAGCACACGCTGAAGCAGTTCACCTTACTTGGATCCTTTTGGCCACCTCCATACAAATAATAATAATCGTAAAAAGAAATTGCCACCACGAAGGATGAGCCTCTCAAACATTATTTCTTCACTCTGAAATGATGTCCAGTCATTATTGTTTATTTTGCACTAGCTCATAAAGGAATGTACTTTTTAAAAAGCACATCATAAAAACATTTATTTAAATCATATTTAGTATAAATATTAGTATATTTCTACTAAATTACACTGCAAAAATGCTTTTCTTACTTAGAGTAGTACAAATATCTAAAAATCCCTAAATTAAGAAGCATTTAAGACAAATAAGATAATTTCCAATGGCGAAAGTCAAATATTCTTTGATCAAAATCAATATTATTTCACTTACTCCTTTTAGATTATTTAACACTTTATAACTACACACTATGAATCATCTATTAAGCACTAGCAAATAATGAATTCATCATCTGTTAAGATTAACTCTACATTAATAGATGTTAGTAAGCAGTTTATAACTGCAGATACAGATGCTCTATTCCTGACTTATAACTACATTTATAATGTGCTTAATAATTGTACTTTCATACTTTGTTACTGATTAGTTTTTCATGACTAAATTAAGTACTGCATTATTTACAAATCATTTGTATTTAAGAGTAGTTTTTTTTAAATCATTAAGAATGAGTTAGTAAATAATTATAAACTATTCAAATCAACATATACATATTACAAATTTAGACATACATATACATATATATATATATATATATATATATATATATATATATATATATATATATATATATATATATATATATATATATATATATATATATATATATATATATATATATATATATATATACATATATATATATATACATATATATATATATATATATATATATATATACATATATATGTTGATATACACATACATACATATACACATACATACATATACACACACACACAGTATATATATACACACACATATATATATATATATATATATATATATATATATATATATATATATATATATATATATATATATATATATATATATATATATATATAAAATTATTATTATCATTCAGGCATATACTAATAGTTAATTTGAGTGTTAATAAATGCTTTATTAAGTCAACTTCTAAATGAGGACTATTTATGTTTTGTAAATCCCTTATAAATGACAATTAAAGGCTCAGTATAAAATGAACAATACATCTTTGCAATCCTGTTTAAAAAGTAAAATTACTGTAATGTTTAAACATTGTAGAACAACAGGAGTGTCAAAGCACTACATAAAGTTGGATAAAACAACAATATAATAATTTAACTATATATTATGATACAACATTTCAATGTTATTTAGCGATGTTTAAACTGTACAGTCATTTATTTTAGTTAAGTATTTTTTGATTATTTTAGTATTTTTCATTTAATACAGTTTCATTTGTGCATCTTCAAATGAATACAGTCATTTATTTTCTTTTACCTGTTTAGAATATAACTGAGCCTTTAATTGTCATTTATAAGGGATTTATAAAGTATAAATAGTCCTCACTTTAGATTAGGCCACAAAACTGGATGTGTTAAGTTAATAAAGCACTTATTAACACAGAAACTGTTAGTACATGCCTGAATAATAAGATAAATAAACTATTCAAATGAATATTTATATATCATTTACTTATGCATTCTGAATGATCTAAAACAGCACCAACTAAGCTTAAATAACTGGTTTATAAATAATGCAAAACCCAATTACTAATGAAAAAATAATAATTATTGTACTAAAGTACAATTATTAAGCACATTATAAATGTAGTTATAAGTCAGCAATAGAGCATTTGTATCTGCAGTTATGAACTGCTTACTAACGTCTATTAATGTAGAGTTAATCTTAAATAATGAATTCACTATTTGCTGATGCTTAATAGATGATTCATAGTGTGTAGTCATTATAAAGTGTCACCCAATTTATTTGAGATATTTGGGCTAGAAACAAAACAAAAACACAAAGTAAGAAAAGCATTTTTTGTAGTGTAGTGCAAGTTGAGCAGAATCTCTTTTAAGGTGTAAACACCACTCAAGAGCGATTGTGATTCGGTGGATTATCATCAGCCGTTATATCCAGCATCAAGCTCTAAAACATCCTCATATGTGCATTATAAAATCCTCACCTCTCCAAAATAAATGATGTAAATGACCACAATATTATTATGAGACCCTCAACTGTGTAAATTCTGCTCTGATATTTCTTCCCACAACAATTATAAGGTCTTAAAGCACATAAATGCTTCATCAGAGAAAACTGGACTGGTTTTGAATTAAAAAAGAAAGAAAAAAAGATCACTGCCCCAGTCTCTAAAACCATGATTTTAACACGTACCTCCCTAATCTGTCTTCTTCCAGAAAACGAAAGCTTAAATCTAACTGCATTGCTCCTCAAGAGGTCTCCATAATCGTGTTATCTGCAGTCAGAGCTGTCCTTCAGGAATCTCCCAGGTCTTCACAGCAGCGGGACGACTGACTGGACTCTTATAGTGAGCTTCTGGCTAACGGATGATGTCCAGGTAATGAAGGTCAGTGTAGAGTGCATTGACCAGCAGAGTGAGAAGAGTGTTGGCGTCTCGCAGACAGTGATTCGGGTACTTGATGAACTGACAGGCCTGGTTCACAGACACATGCAGCTCTGAATACTGCTTATTACTGGCCATCGTCTCCAGTGCAGACAAGGCCTGAAGACAGAGAGCAAACAATCAACAATAAATATTCATAAAAATACAAAACAATTAAATAAATAAATTCTAATCTGTAGAAATGACATTTCCCATTGAACAACATAAATCTAAAACTTTGTATTACCTTCATATATTCCCCTTCAACACCCTGGTTCCTTCTGTAATCATGATTTGTTGTTCTATTATCATTAGAGATGGGAAGTAACGATGTACAAATACTTCGTTACGGTACTTAAGTCGATTTTTCTGGTATCGGTACTTCACTATTTTTTTCTGACAACTTTTTACTTTTACTCCTTACATATTTACACAAATATCTGTACTTTCTACTCCTTACATTTTTAAACAAGACTCGTTACTTTTGTTTTCATGTTTGGTGTCACGGTCTATATTATTGTTTTGTCTTTGCTTTCATTGAATGCCTTTTTGATTGAGTAAATCTATTTTTTCATTGCACCTGCATGCAAATGTGCTGCTCTTTTAACCCATGTTGATCACACATGTACACAGGCTAGTTTATGAAGCTTACCACAAGAAAGGCAAGAATGACTAAAGAGGAAGAGATAGAGGAAGTCGGCCATGTAAAATGACTGAAGCTGCCCGGCTTACACCAGGTACTACTCAGCAGCGTTGAGTTGATCGGACCGCAAGTAAATTAGCCACATCCCTGTTCAAATGTCTGTCTTTTGTCCACTTCCAACCATGATTTACTATACAGGTTTCTCTGATCTTTCAATCTAATACCACAATTTATTTTTAGCATCATATGCTTTTTTGTCAATATCTAGAACTAAACAAGTTAAATCATTATAAATGCTGTATGCATTGAGATTTATTTCTTTTTATTTTCAATGAGTTCCTGTTTCCTAATACAGAATTTATACTGTTTTACTGTTGTCTTCATTTAAATGAGTAGAACAAATATTTTCCATCAAAATTATTCACACTGGGTGATTTATGAATAAAATTATAATGAAAAGCATCAGAAATTAATCACATGCAAAAAGTTTGAGGCTGTTATTGCGCCTGTTTATGTTGTTGCATAGAATAAATGTATGAACAGCATTAATGACTAGATCCATGAAAGAAAATATCCACAATACTCAGAAAGACTGAACACATGTAATATTTTGATTTTAGTTTTGAAGATGAAGCAGCTTTAGCTGAATGCCCAAAATAGTAAAACATATCAAGTATTTATTATAGCAATTAAAAGCAAATGTTTTGGACAAAATTAAGTGTTAATTGAAGACGTTTATTATTTGTAAAGATATAGGCCTCAATTTTTTCTAGAGTGGACATTAATGACAGTTGCTGTTGTTGATCTAAAAGCAGCAAAACTACATGCGGAACGCTGCGAGGTTGTGTTCGGGTGATTCACAGATTTTTGAGCAGTGTTGTTTTGCAATATTGCAGTGTGTGTGATGTTGCTTGGCTACTTTTTGCTGAAAATCAGCAATTTTTACATCAAAATCAGAAATGAATGTTATTTTGTATAAATGTATTGATTTACTGTGAGGTCTAGTTGCCAGTGTCAAACTCAAACAGGAAGTAGTAATGAATACTTTTTCTTAAGTATAATTTTGAGGGTGTACTTCTTTACTTTTACTTGGGTACAAATGTGTGGTCAGTACTTCAATTTTTACCATTTAGTCATTTTAAACATGAGTATCTGTACTTCTACTTGAGTAAAGGTGTACTTTTGCCCTCTCTGATTATCATCAAGCAGTAACTCTAATTTCTAATCTAATTTAAATGGTAATAGTAAAGATAGATAAATTTGAAAAAAAAAAGTTAAATATGTGGATTAACTGCATTTAGCCACATTAAACAATCAACATTTTTTGCTTTGCAAACTATTTTACAATAAATCTACTTTGAGGAAATCTCAATATTATAATCTACAAAAGAGAGAAGTCATCAGGAAACATATGTTTCTATACTGCGTCAGAACGTTTTATATTATGTTGCACTATATACACAATAAATTGATTTAGGCCCAATCCCAATTCTATTTTTGTACTCTATCCCCTTCCCCTTGGCCCTTAAAACCGAGTGTGAAGGAGAAGGGCTTAAAAATTGACCCCTAAGAAATGTGACAGCACTACAACACCAGCACACGTCATCACACTCTCTTGCTTCATATGAGATCAGACGATCGTGACTGCTGTAGTTATTCCAGTTGTGTTAGTTTTGATATTTATCTTCAGGAAATCACTGATATGATATCATGTTATCATAATGATGATATAATGTGGCAATAATATCGTAACTGTACTGTGCATTTACACTGTGGCCATATTCATCTATGTAAACACAAGAAAAACAACACTAACATTACAGCAGACACTGTAAAAAGCTCATTCCCTGTCACTTTTGGGACAGGGTATTGGAGTGTCATCGAGTGTCAGAATGTTATGGGACTGTTATTATTATTATTATTGTGGATTATAGATTGCGAAATTTTGTGGTTTTATTTTAATGTTTTTTTTAAGCATGACCATAAAACACAAACGCAGTAATGAATATATTAAAACATGTGCTTGTTTGTTGTAGAAATTCATAATAATGACAAAAAAAAATACTAATTTGTGCATCTCCTTACTTCCAGGTGCAGCAATCCTGCTGTTGTGGCAGGTGTATTCTGGGAAATTTTCTTACCCCTTGGTTTCAAATGTGGTCTTGAAAAATCTCTGTTCGAAGGGCTATCTACACCTTCCCCTTAGCCCTACGCTTTCAAGCTAAAGAGAATTGGGACACCCCTACCCCTTCATGGGAACGCGCAAAACGAGGGGTAGGGGTAAGGGGAAGGGCTAAGGGGTAGAATTGGAATTGGGCCTTAGTTTTTGGTCTAAAGCGGTTTGTGAATGTCTCACCTGCTGGGCTTTAGCTGAGAGCTGCAGCTCTGTCCCGGGATGAAGACGCAACTGATTCTCTGAGGGCACCTGAACCAGCAGAAAGGCTGACATGCTGCGCGCCACAACCCGAAACCTCAAACAACACAAGAGCAGACACTGTGAGGCACACTTTTCACACAATTCACCTGTCATGCATTTGAACTGAGACTAGCTGTCATCTTTTACTTGCTACCTGGATCCAAAACCAAAATGAAGCAGTTTTCCACCTGTCAAACTTTTCTCACCTGTTAGAAAGTGGTGATTTCCTCCCGAGGCCAATGGCTCCCAAGATGCCGGAGTTCAGTCTTTCCTCTCCGAGTTGAACGAGACGGTTCTGAAACGCCATTAAGGTGAGAATGAGAATGTCCAGTGAGCAGGCATCCTCTTGGTCCACTTGAATTTGCAGAAGCTCCAAGAATTTATGCCACCATAAAAACAGCTTGGCCTCATCAGCTGGACCACTGTGGGAACACACGACAGACACACTTTCAGCACAGTATAGATCTCAGAGCTAAACCTGGTTGTGTTCACAATTGAAAAAGTTCATAATTGAGTAGGATAAACTTTTTATTCAACAAAAGATGCGCATAAACACCAATGGAAACACTTTTACCAAACAAATTCCAGTATGTGTGTTAAAAAGGTCATGTGATTTTGTGATAAGAGATCATGTGATGATAAATGTGTGTGAATGCAGTGTTTCCTCTTGGATTTTTTCCAGCTGTGGCGGCAGGCCTTTTTTACAGATCTACCAACTACCTGTGGCGTTATTTCAATGACAAATGTCGTGAGCGCAGTATTAGAAGTCGAGATTGCATTTATGTAATAGCCTACGAGCTTCTTGCACGCCCCCTCAAATACAAGCCGCTTTAAGAGCGCGCAGATCTTCTTGTGCTCTCAAATAAACGCTGCTGAAGTGCGATTTAGTGCGTTTATGTAACGAGTATGTCTCCAGCATTTATTAGATTTGCTAGGAATATTTATGAATGCCTCCGGTATTAATGCGTCCTGAAATAAAGTAAAACGGCTGTACGTCGTGTTTGCTGGACTCACGCATCACGCACCTTTCACAGTCAGCCAGTCAGTCAGTTAGCACTTAACCTTTAAGGGTTAAACAAATGATGCACAGCACTACTACGGTTACAGAAAAGTTTGCGCTGTTATAATTCACTTACCTTTTTAATACATTTTGGTGCGATTATAACCCGCTATTAAAAAATCATATGTTTTAAATGAGAAGCTGTAATGTAGCCGTGGCGGGATAAATCTTGACGTGGCGGCCCGCCATGGAAGAATAAATGTAGCGGAAACCATTGAATGAATAAACCAGCAGGCTGAGCACATTGTAAAACATCTGAAATGTTGTTTTGGTTATTCTAAAGCACCTGAACCATTTCAGTATTAGTATATTATTAATTACCTCCAGAATAATCAAGAGCATCTGTGCTCCACATCTCACGCCTTCAAACATCAGCACGTGTTCATTGCGTGTCGGCATTGTCTTCTGAGACGCAAGTCAATTATTAAATAAAGAAAAGATTCACACAGCTTCTCCCTCCTCAATAAACTACATTTTTACTGCTGATATTTGGCAGCAGTTAATCAGGAAGTGACGATTTTGTTCTCTTTGACTCGTTGGATGGAAACGCTGCTTTATTCGTGTCACTTATATGCGATATTCCAGATTTGGATGGAAACATAGCTACCGATAAATGTGACGTTGTTTGATAAAAATAACACTAAAATCGTCAGTAGGAATGATTCACTATATCATTCATGCCAGTGACTTGTTTAAAACAGCTGATTCATTCAGAACTGAAGCAAAAAATTGTGAATGAGTAACATTGCAGTCTTCAGGTTTTTAATTTAAACATGTGAAGGAATACCATCCCGCTGTATATGATAAAGCATATTTTACCTGGGGAAGACCTGACTGATCCACGTATTGAGCAGCATTAAGGTTTTCTTCTCATTGAGGAGGGTTTGCTCCAGGTTCAGCCTCTGGAGGATGTAGACGTACAGCGTGAGGAAGCTGCCCAGACTAAGGCTTTCCTGAATGAAGTCCTCAACAGTCAGTTCGGGAACCTGAAGAGACACTAGGATGGGCCCCCATCCAGAGTACTGATCCACACATCCTCCTGAAAGGAACACACAGCTCTATCAGACACCAAAACTCACTGCACATATTGTAATCATGCAACTGTTTTGATCCAGGCCCTATGTTAGCATTCACAGTTCTAACATTGTGATTAGGGAGAGGAATAATTCCTAAAGGCTTACACAGACAGACCATTTAAAACCTCTGACTAAACCCAGAACCCGTATGAGCTATTATTACCGTCAGTGAAGTAGGAGAGAATACAGGCCTCGGTGGTGCGTGTCATGTGACGCACTGAAGCCAGGCATCTGCACGCAGCCGTTAGCAGAGGCAGAAGCAGAGGCCCTCGAGCCCGCTTCTCCACCCAGCAGTGCAGTTTATTGCCCAGTCCCTCTGCTGTGGAGATGCCGGCTTCATTCAGCAGAGTCAGCATCTCTGCAAACAGACTGCAGGTGGCCATGTGTCGCTGCTGGAGGTCCGTCTCTAACAGAGGGAGGAAACACATTAGGAATGGTTCAGTCAAAATAAACAGAGATATAAGTACAGCCTTGTTAATTCTGTTCTGAAATAACATGTGAATTAGCTGAGGAGCATTTAAAAACATTTAATGAGTTTAACCCCTTAGCTGCAAGTGTATCATATACCATTAAATGGCAGTTGATGATATCTGTTCTTTTGAATTGTCAAAGCAGCTTGGTAAAAAATGATAATAATGTGAAATGTATTCTGATGGATTATGTGACTATGTTTGCCATCGCAAGAATAAACTACAGTTTAAAATACACTCAACGGCCACTTTATTAGGTACACCTATCCAACTGCTTAACGCAAATTTCTTATCAGCCAATAACATGGCAGCAACACAATGCATTTAGCCATGAAGACATGGTCAAGACAATCTGCTGCAGTTCAAAGCGAGCATAACAATGGTTGTTGGTGCTAGATGGGCTGGTCTGAGTATTTCAGAAACTGCTGGTCTACTAGGATTGTCAAGCACAACCATCTCTAGGGTTTACACAGAATGGCTCGATAAAAAGAAAATATCCAGCAGCAGTTCTGGGCGTGCAAATGCCTTGTTGATGCTAGAGGTTAGAGGAGAATGGCCAGACTGGTTCAAGCTATGAAATGCAACAGTCACTCAAATAACCACTCGTTACAACCGAGGTATGCAGAAGAGCATCTCTGGATGCACAACACTCGAACCTTGAGACGGATGGGCTACAGCAGCAGAAGACCACACCAGGTGTCACTTCTGTCAGCTAAGAAAAGGAAACTGAGGCTACAATTCGCACCGGCTCACCAAAATTGGACAACAGAAGATTAGAAAAATGTTGCCTGGTCTGATGAGTCTCCATTTCTGCTGCGACATTCACATGGTAACGTCAGAATTTGGCATCAACAACATGAAAGAATGGATCCATCCTGCCTTGTATGAACAGTTCAGGCTGGTGGTGGTGGTGTAATAGTGTGGGGGATATTTTCTTGGCACACTTTGGGCCCATTAGTACCAATTAACCATCGTGTCAACGCCACAGCCTAACTGAGTATATTTGCTGACAATGTCCATCCCTTTATGACCAGTGTACCCATCTTCTGATGGCTACTTCCAGCAGGATAACGCACCATGTGATTAAGCGTGAATCATCTCAGACTGGTTTCTTGAACATGACAATAAGTTCACTGTACTCAAATGGCCTCCACAGTCACCAGATCTCATCCCATAGAGCACCTTTAAGATATGGTGGAGCGGGAGATTTGCATCATAGATGTGAAGCCGACAATCTGCAGCAACTGTGTGATGCTATCATGTCAACATGGACCAAAATCTCTAAGGAATATTTCCAGTGCCTTGTTGAATCTACGCCATAAAGGATCAAGGCAGTTCTGAAGGCAAAAGAGGGTCCAACCCGGTACTAGTAAGGTGTGCCTAATAAAGAGGCCGGTGAGTGTATATTAAAACAGTTGTTCAAAATGATAATGATATTGCACAGTATTCCTTCAAATTTAAAAAACTAATTAAAACAAAAATAAATAATGCCAAACTTAGGAAAAAACTAAATAAATGTTTTAGTCACTAATTTAATACACAATTTTGTAAACTTTGGCAAAATCTGAACCAAGAATTTACAATTTTAAATACCACATATTCTGCAGTGTTTTGGAAGACAGTTAAGAAATAAACATTTATATTTTGTGAAGTTTCTGATTAAAATCCATTAAACATTAGTATAAATCAAGTATAAATTTAATATGCAATTAATATCACTGAATATATTACAGCTAATTCAGAAATGTAAAAAAAAAAAAAAGATTTCAGCTGATGAAAATATGAGTGTTCAAACAATTCTGGCCATGTTGATCATATAAACACAGAGAGTTCTCTAGCATGCCAAAGAAAATTGATCAGGTGCACTTTAGTTTTTGTGAAAAGTAATGCGTCTAGATCTGTGTCTGAATTTTTTCATTTATTCTGCTTTCCCTACTCTTGCCCATGCCTTTGTCATCACCATGGTAACTGATGTGCTGGGCACTAAATAAACAAAATGACCTGACTTTTTCCACCCTCTAAATGACTTCACAAAACCACCAAAAGTGTGTGCAGTGTGAACACAGACTAGGTCTTGCTGAAGCAAACAGCTGCTTTTATCCCTTTAATATCCACTGCTACACACAACTACTAATTATGCTTCTGCAATAACCTTGAATCGTCTGCTGCTGACAAGAAAATGAAAATGAAATAGCAATGACACATTGTCCTCACCAGGAGGGTTGAAAATGACAATATTCTCCAGTAATTTCTCCATTTCTGTCTCCAGCGATGCCAGACTGATGTTCCCATTTTGATCTAGCGAGGTCAGGAATTGCACCATGAGGTGAAGGAAAGCTTGGCACTTTAGAGTCATGTCCTAACAGACACAAAGACGACATATGCTGTTAAATGTAGTTTGCTCATGTAAACTGCAGATGTGCATCTAACAGTGTGTCCTCTAACCTTGTGATGCAACACTTGTGTGGTCGGCTCAAATCCAGCAGCCATTCTGAGCAATCTGATGACCTGCTGTGAAGAAGTGTCGTGACTGAGAACGATGGACGCTGGGTAATGTGTGCTAACGTAGCGCATGACATTTTGATACGAAGAAAAATCCACCAGATTCCAAGGCAGAGAAGCTGACTGGTCCAGCAGACTGAGAGCAGAGGACTCCTGAAGAAATAAAGCAGGACAGATTAATCTCAGACAGGTTAACCACTCTTGATGGTTATGGTAAACAGGTGGCCACTCACAGGTTTACTGAGATCCTCCTTGGCCAGAAACACCATGAGGTGGAGTACGGAGACCACCATTGTGTGAGTTGAGGGGTTCAGCTGGGGGCTGAGAGAGTCACTCAATACACTGACCCAGTTCACCTCGCACAGCAGCTCTCCCATGAAAACAAAACAGCTCTTCGGGCTTCCCCTCTCCACCTGCAAAGCATAACATTAAAAGTCTGTGAGGAAAACAAACTGATCGGCATCCTTCTCTGTTGACATCAGTTTGACAGCTTCGGTCAAAATATCTTTAAAGGTGCTGTTTGTATGTTTTTGACTCTTCTAAAGCATAAAAATACCATAATACAGGGTTCATACAGCCATGGAAAACCTGGAAAAGTCACGGAATTTTGACATGGCATTTTCCAGACCTGGAAAAGTTTTGGAAAACCAGAAAAGCCCATAAAGTTTTGGAAAAGTCAGGGAAATTAGTTTAACAAATATCTGTGTCCTTGAATTAGGAGTGCACCATATTGGAAAAATCTGACATTAGCATATTTTGTACTTCTGTGATGTATATTGCGATGTAAATATAATTTCACCAGATGATTTAGCAGGTTTATTTGGATTGATTGGGGGGATTATGTAGAGGTGTGAATCTCTAATTATATATAAAAAATTAATTACAAGCATAGATGAATAAAATACAGTAAATATAAAAGTGAATTATAGTTTTCAGGTATTCACTATTCTGGTACAGATATTGAATAATCAACACTGCATAGTCTTTATTGTATATTATTTAATCTTTATTAAAGTTACAAAATATGTCTTGAGGCCGGATGTTTTAAACTCTGAAATATTGAAATGTTTACACAGTCACAGGCCTTAAAGGAACAGTTCGCTCAAAGTTTAAAATGGACTCACTGATTACTCACCCTTCACTTGTTTCAATAGTATAGGAGTTGTTAAATTACATTCTTTTTGTGTTCTATTTAAAAAGTGAAGTGTAGGTAATGAAAATGGTAAGTAATTTTTGGGTGATCTCCTTAAAAATGAATGCAGATGATACATTTTAATCCATTGACTAAACTCTATATTAAACTATAATCTCAATTTAACATTACATATTCTGTGATGTGACTATTGCGAATGATGCATTGCGATATCAATGCTGAAACGATATATTGTGCAGCCCTAACTTGAATATAGGTTGGTTGTCTTTACTTCTTTTCTGTCCTTAGCCAAAAATGCTTTCACAATATTAGTGCTGTTTAAGTATTATCAACATCAATTTTACATCAATATAAAAACTAATTTAAACAACATAGATTGTTGAGTGTTTTATGATATGCTGTAATAAATTTGAACATGCATTGTTTTTCTTATTATTTACCATGTATACGCAGACATTACATGAATCAATAGGTCATGAAAATTTACTTGAAAGTTCTGGAAAAGTCATGGAATTTTAGTAGTAAAAACGTGTATGAACCCTGATAATATGTTTGCAGATATTTCAGAAAGATGATAAGTGAACATTCTTGTGTATCTGAAAAATATTAATAATATCTGAAGTCAGATAATCTGCTTCGAAAATGTGTGTTACGTGCTGAAACGCTGTCTTTGTTTGTTTGGTTCTTTTAACCCGCCCAATGCCACTTTAGCCAATTATATTTCAGCTCCCTGGGTTGCCTTGGTGGAAAACAGCGTATTTCATTCATTCAGTCATGAAGGCTCTCAAAGCATACGTCCGAGACCGAAATGCAACCTCCGGTGGACAGTAGCAGACTCTGAAATGAGACCCTGATTCAGAGTTCCACATGAGGTTATTAATTAGCAAATGATATAAATATTACTAATGTGAACAATAGGTGAGCAGATTATATTGTAACCACGTGTCCTAACAAACACGCTACGTGATGAGATACGCAGTGATGAATTTGGCTGTTTGCACCAGATGAAACACGACAGAAATTAAATACGGTCATTCAGAAGCACAGAATAGTAACTCAAACTAAATGGTAAGGTTTTTAATCTAATTTATACAAATTAAACCTCTTTAACATTACATGTAGATGCTGAATCACTGATATGTGTTGGTTTTGAGTTACAGCTCTGAAGTTCAATTTCAAACGACTTATTTTATTTTCAAGATCTGAGGTGAACTATCTGCTGCTGCTTTCAGTAGTATAGCAATAAATGTCATGTAAAATGGCGTTCAAACTCCATTATTAGCATTTAACACTGAATAAAGCACATGATCATAGTCAGTTTTCTGTTGTTCAGCTGTGAGAAATAGAAGCCGCTGCATTTATTTAGAACAAGACTTAAATCAGCCTTTAGGCTCGATAGTCAGGCTCGCTCCTGTTGATGTTGGCAATCTGGCAACCTGTGCTTGTGTGTGTTTTGAACCAGGCGTGTAATACCTAGTTCAACCACTGTGTGTCAAACTAACATACTGCACCTTTAACCTCGACCCTCTATTGGTTAGCTGGCTACAAGTGAATAATGTGCAAAAGAAAGCCCTGCCACCTACTCAATATTCCACTTCAGTACATCAACATACTGAAATGAATGTCTTAGCAACTTACGGTTCACAGACTTTAAACAATTTACTGACAATTCAAATGAATAAATATTTAAATGTGCTAAAATATATTACAGTAGATGTCATTATTTTATTACAGTTTCAGGTTAGCAGGTCCCTAAAAAGTATAACCATGGGATAACCCTAAACCAAACCTTCGTCTTATAGCAAGTATTTAATCTACTAAAATACGCTAACAACATAATAACGCTTAAAATATGCTAGCATTGTGCTAAAACATGTAAAAAAAAACAAAAAAAAACAAGCTAGCATCAAATCATTCTAAATAATTTTATGTTAGAGGTATGTTACCACATGTTAGAAATATACTAAATCATTCATTCTATTAAAAATATATATATATTCAACATTTAAGTGGCTTTCTCAACAAAAAAAACAAAAAAACACCAACATATCCCAACAAACTTTATGGTCTAGATCAGAGATGCCCAAAGTAGGACCCGCGGGCCAACGTTGGCCCATGATAACCTTTGATTTGGCCCACCATAACATCTAAAAAGAGAGGGAGAATGTTGGGAAGGTGGTCGTGGCAAATGCCTTTGACAGAGATTGTTATTTTTATTTTTACGTAACTTTACGTTTCATTGTTTTATTGCTGAACCAACCAAAAAAATATATATAACTGAAATGATGTATCAATTAAATGTTGTAAATGAATCAGACTTTTAAAATGTAAAAACTGCCACTTGAAAATGAAGGCAAAGACAGGAGCATGTCAACTAGTGTCAGCATTGAACTCCATTGTGTTATAAATGGGACTGTTAATGTTTTTACTGTAATAAGTTCATAATAAATGTAAAAAATATATATATATACTGCATTCGTTAACATGATTTAAAGCAACATTTTCTAGTTATTTTTAAATATTTGGGAATAAATTAGGAAATTACCTATGACAAATTGAATGTAATATGGTGTGTATTCAGTTTGCTATATATTCGGCCCACATCCCTTAATCAAGTTTGGTTTTTGGCCCTTTATAAGAAAAGGTTTGGGCACCCCTGGTCTAGTTTGTAATAATAGTTCACAAAATTACTGTTTTTTTTTTCTATATTTTTGATCAGTAACCTTTTGATGAATATAAGAGACTTTCAAAAAAACAAATGTCCCTGCTAAACAAAAACAAAAGAAAGCATCACAGAAGTTCTATTGGTTTAAAAAATAATAATACAATTAAACCATTAACTTTCAACCATTAAAACTAATACATCTGAATGTCTTGTGTGTTTTGGAATGTACTATTTCAAGCCATTACATCCTAACAAATTCTATGATGGTTTCTATATTTGCTTTTTTAATGCAGGATTAAGAACCTCCAAGAAAGTTTGGAATAGAGTATATTAATATATATCTTTAGATCCTCAAGCAAATATTTGATTAACATGATACACTTGATTTAGAGATATTGTTAGTCTCTTACATTGAAAAATTGGTTCATTAGTGTCTGATCTGGATGCAGGTCCTTCCATGGCAAACGGCTGTACTCAGTGTGGTAGGTGTACAGCAGATACTCTGGCATTTTAGGAGAAGTGCAGGTCTCACAGTAATGCATGAGATGAAGCCACAGAGCTCCTCTTTGTCCTGGCAACAAGCGATCTGCACCAAAAATATGATAAGACAGATAACACGCATTCTGAACTAAATATTTATTTCAGCGTGTAAAAAATGTAAAATCAGTGAGAAAATGTCTGAATGACTCATCGCATTAGCATGTCGGCTTGTTCCCCCGAGTGTGTTTACCTTTGAATTTCTCATGTAAAGTCTCCGTCAAGCGTGTATATAAGCTCACTAAGCTCGCTGCAACTGCGGCGTCTGATTCAAGCCATGGAGAACAGCGAGGATGACTGTGACACACACACACACACAAGAGAGTTGTTACTCATCACTTCTGTCATCATCAGTGCTATAATAACCAAAGCACTGAGTCACATCAAAGCATACCTAATGTTGTCAGTGTCAAGCACTAAAACCCACGGCTCAAAGAGTTTGGCCATTTTTCTATGCAGGTTCTCCAGAGCTGCATTAAAGAGAATTTAAAGGTACAGAATCAAAGGTTATATATACAGTTGCTATGCATTACTGATACATTCACCACTGGTCAAAAATATGGGGTTGGTCAAATTTTTACAAATATTTCAGGAATGCATATTTATGTACCAAAAACAGTAACATTGAGGAAAAACACATGATTTGAGTATAAAGTATAAAAATGTAATTTATTCTTATAATAGCATATATCTAATCTAATACATTATTATATTCCAATCTTTAGTGTTTCACCCTCAAATCATTATAAAGCTTTCTTTCTTTTCTAAAAGAAACCTAAAAGAAAATAGTCTGAAAACAGCTGAAAACCCAGAACCACTGATTTCCAAAGAGTGGAGGAACCACGACGTCAATTTGTATTCAAGAACCCAGAAGCAAGTTAGCATTTAAAGAGTTCCAGTTCCCTCTGGGATTTCAGTTAAATCGCTTAAAGTTTGTGGTTACCACAAACTCAAGATACTTTCATGTTTTATTCTACAACATGAAACACATCGGTTACACACCACTTTAGATTTTTTTTAAATTGGTTACGCTTCTTTTAAAAGACGATTGCTATCAAGTTGCTAAGTGGACTACAGGCGATGTCGGAGACATTATATGTCATCGAGCTTCACTGTCTGAAACGCAGCCCGCTTTAAATTACAGCTTATGTTGGGCAATTGAATTTGTCTGTTATTTGGTTATATTGGTATTTTCATAAATAGTATTTTATAGTTTTTAGTATTTTTCTAATGGGGCATTCATATTGTGTGTAGCCTTCACTTAAACTTGAATTGAACTTGTAGAGATCGTCATGACACACTCATTTGTTGATCATTCATTTAATAAAGCTATTTTATGAAGATACTGCTTACCATTGTGCAGTCTGTCTCTTTCCTGCTTTCAGTAATACAAATGTGAGAATAAATTAGTATTTTTACGTGATCGTTTTACTTTAACATACATCTAATGATTTTTTTTGTCGTTTTCTTTCTATTTGAACACATTTAACTCCATCATAACTGCAATATTTATGCTCATGTTAAAAAATATATAGCATATGTGAATTTAATGGCTGCTTTTCACTGTACTTCGTAAAAAAAAAAAAAGATATTGAATGTTCTCTATCCATGGAGGGCCTTAAAGGCATTTCACTTAGGTAACTAGGCAGTATGTGTGTGATAAACTTATTTTAAAAAATGTCTTATGATAATAATAATAGGCACATTTATAAAATATACAGTACGTGTTTTAAAACTTTTAAACAACCGTAAAGCAAAACAAATGCATTTTCCACAGGAAAACCATCCAAAAGGCACGTAGGTCTACATACAGATATGTTTTTTACATATTAGTTTATAACATATAGCGTGGATTAAAATATAATAAAACAAGAGACTAATCTTTGTCAAAATAAGCTTGAAAAGTTGTCAGTAGCAGGATGGTAATGACATTACAGGCGAGTGTCCTGAAGACGCTGTAGTCCGTTTTTAGCCTAATGTTAGCTTTTCAATTCTTACATTTTCATTTAGGACCCAAAAGTGCTAAAAGATGTATTTTCATGTGAGGATTATGCTGTTGAACAAACGTGGAAGTGTAATGAACAGTGTTTGAAAAGCCTATGGGGATTTTATCGAGGGAACCAGTTTTAAGCTAGCAGCCGATTGGCCTATAAGGTGACGTCAAATACTCTTATACTGTAAGTCAATGGTTACAGATTTCCAGCTTTCTTCAAAATATCTTCTTTTGTGTTCTACAGAAGAGCAAAACTCAAACAAGTTTGTGACAAGTGAAGAATTAGAAATTGATGATGGATGAACTATCCCTTTATCCAGAATACATTTGAATATATTCTTACTGAATATCTTATTGACCTCAAACTTTCATGTATTGTACATTTAGTTGCTATGTAATAAATAGTTGCCATGTAAAAAAACTGTGTAATAAATATTTGCACCTTTGAGCAGTCTTGTACTTCCTACAGGTTCTTTGCTGCAATGGTTTAATTCCAGATCAATGATGTAGGTAATCAGATCTTCCCAAAACACCTTGACTTCCTCGATGTACGGCCCCCATTTTGAGAGGAGACCAAAGCTCCTGAAGTCCCCGTTAGACAGTCGGAGCTTCAGAAAGTACTTTGAGAGCCACTCAATTGTTTCATCAACCTAAAACAAAACAAGGTAATTACAAAACAATCTGCTTTTAATTTTTAAGAATGTGAAATTAAAATTGTGTTTAATGTTACCTGTTGTGGAGAGAGGAGCATGGAGCGGGGGGATTTGTTTGTCTTATTCTTAGTTTGAGCAGAACAGCCCAGCGCTTTCAGTGACGTTTTCCAACAGTCTGGACTGAGAAGCTGATCAGAAGAGCCTGCAGGAATCAATTGAGTTCATTTTAAGAACAAACTGTGTTTTTTAAAATGATTTCAAGCACACTAATGCTTTGAACAATGGTCCTCAGGTTTTTTTATTCACTCCTTAAATATTGCTGTCCTCATTGTGGACAGCGATATTTAAAATGGCCACCATGCAGACACAGATTAAAATAAGGGATATAAATATTTATGTTCACATTAGAAATATTTTAAAGACCTCTGCAGGGATAGCCTCTAGTGCAGGGGTGGGCAAACTCGGTCCTGGAGGGCCGGTGTCCTGCATAGTTTAGCTTCAACTCTAATCAAACACACCTGAACATGCTAATCAGTGTCTCCAAGATCACTAATTATCTATAAGCAGGTGTGTTTGATCAGAGCTGGAGCTAAACTGGGCAGGACACCGGCCCTCCAGGACCGAGTTTGCCCACCCCTGGTCTAGTGCAACTGTGCTTCAGGCGTCCAGAATTCGAATCCTGGCTTACAGACCCTTGACCAATCCAATCTCTTTTATCTTGCCAACTTCGCTTCCCGTCTACCTAATATCTTATCAAAACAAAAGCAAAAAATAAATAAAAATCTTAAAATAAACTTACACCTAAAAGATAAAACAAGTTTGTGTTTGTTATTTATAATTTGAACACTTTAAAGATTTTTTTTTTAAATCAACAATGGCAAAAATATCAATCAAATTATGCAAAAAAATAAGACATTTGCAGTTTTTTTTTGTTATTTTACATCATTTTATGTCATCTTAAAGCCCCCTTAAAAATTTGTTCAGGCCCTATTGGCTCTGAGGCCCAACTAACTAACTAATTATGACTGAAACATACCACTAACACAAGTACATATACTTTTATGGATTTATTTTATTCAAGTAAACATTTTTATTTGTTGTCTAAAGCAGAGATTGGCAAGTTTCATCCTGGAGGGCCACTGTCCTGCAGAAATTTGCCTGAACAAACTGATCAAGTTATTCAAGATCACTAGAAAGCTACAGGCAGGCATGTTTGATTAGAGTTGAAGCTAAACTCTGCAGGACAGTGGCCCTCCAGGATAGAAGTTGCCCATCCCTGTTCTAAAGCAACGGTTCTCCCTGAAAACAGCATAGGTGCATCCTAAATCACATACTTATGCACTATTCTACGCCATTTTGTAGTATAAATAGTGTAAGTAGTGCATTTACACTGAAAAATCTAAAAATAATAAGTGCACTTTAATTACCCGGATGATGCACTTATTCAACTGGTAAAATGAAGTGTGGAATGTTGGACACTTCATGCACTCAACGGCCGCTGGTTTGCTCATGTAGCTGAAGAGGAGGAGCTTTCGGTGATCATGTTGGATTATTGGATTGTTACTTTATTTTGGATTGTGGAAGCAAAATTGTCCTACGAGTGATTATACCGGCTCCCGATGGTGAATGCAGTTATACTCATAGCAGGTATTATTTGGTACTTTGGTCAAAGGTCATCAGAGCCACGGTTTGAATTTCCACTTAGTAAAAAAAAAACAGTGCTCCGACACTGGGACGACACTACATACACATACTGTGCTTTTGAGTGTGTAATTGCATAAGTACATAGTGCATAAGTGCGAAGTGTATAGTGTGCCATTTGGGACGCAGCTCATGTTTTGCATGTTTCCAAACACACCTGATTCAACTCATCAGCACTCCAGGTCCTGAAATGTTGGTGTGACACAAAGGAGACATGCAAAACATGCAGTCCCAGGGAGCTCCAGGAACATGCTTGAGAACTACTGGTCTAAAGGGTTTCATTCTGATAATTGATCACAAAACTACTCAAATAGAATTGTCTGAGTCGAAGAATGGAAAGGAAAGACATACTCTGCATGAGGAGACGGAGGAAGTCGCTGTAGTGGTCAGGAAACTGGTAGAGCAGCAGTTCAGTCCAGTGCTTGCAGAAGATGTTGAATGGCATGAGGACTTCAGGCTCGGGCTCTAGCCCACATGTGCAGAGAGCCTGATGGATGATGGTCATCAGTCGACTACGCTCAGAGAACGGAGGCTGTGTCATCGACAGCCACTGAAACAAGTCAAACTGCAAACACACAGCAGACTATTCAGTTCCACTTCCCAATGGGAAAATCAGCAAACAAAATGTACAAATCAAAAGTTGCGGCTGAAATCGCATACTATATGAGTAGATGCCACATTTGAATTTGTAAGAAAAGAAAGTTCTATGTAGTATGAATGAGTCAATTCACTAAAAACGAATCCCTAAATTCTCTCACGTGGGCTCATGGGATTATAAAGTGTCCATTGGATGCAGAAGTACATACTGTTTTTCGAATACTATGAATTTGAACATAATTCTCGACTCTCATACTGTTTTTCATATACTAAATATTGTAAGTATTTCGGACCCGCCGTCAAAGAGCCTCAGGAAGGATAAGTTGGAACCTATGAATAGAATAATATTGCAACTGGAAAACATGACACCAGTTAACCAGTTAAACTTACACCGTTGCAGGACATCAATCTAAGTCTAACACTCAAGAATGTTTTTATGGTCAAAATGTGGCCACGTTTTATGAGTCCAAACATGGAAGCAAATGATCAGACTTTGAAAATTTCCAAAACATACTTTTTTTCAGTGGATGAACATGCATGAATTAATTGTTCACCAAAATAATGGCAATGTGCGATAGCAAAATAAACACAAAAAATATAGCTGGAGTAAATACCTGTGCATTTAGAAATTCTCCGAACCGTTAACGATTTTCCGCATACAGCGGAGTATGACGGCACCACTTTATATAATTATGAAAAAAAATCTTCTCCAAACATGACTTTTAGCCTTGCAAAATAGTTTTTATCACATAATCAGAGTATATACGGGAATCAGAGCGTGAAATTCAATACCTTTTAAGGCTCTTTCCATACATTTTAAGACCTTTAGGTTTCAACCGGAAACACTCGCGAGATTTAACAGTAATGTTAATAATCTTACAGTATATTTACTAAATATTAATGTAAGAAACTAATTTAAAACTAAAACATTATTCATATACTGAATAAAAATCTATTAAATCTAGCCAGGACAGCAGGTTGGTGCCTATAGAACTGCAAAAATAATGGTGTTGCCTTGGTTGTAAACAAAGCAGCATGATGTCAAATCTAGCAGGACTTTATTGATTTCATAAAATACACAGCATCCTTATAGTCGCAGATTAAACTTTAGCATGCAACCATACACTACATAATCAAAAACTATATAAAATATAATAGCATTTAAGACTTAATACTTTTTAAGGGCCTTAATTTCTTTTCATTGATTTATCAACTTTTAATACTTTTTAAGACCCCACGAACACCCTGATAATGCTTTTAAATGCAACCTGTGTGACAGACTTTTACAACACCATTCAATAAACGCAAATGACCTTCGTGAGGAGCATGAATATGACATCACCGCTGTCGATGTGGAGGGTGTTGACCACCTCCTCATACAGAGAGACCAGTTCTGAGGGAGAGGCGTTCGGGGTAAAGTATGGCGACAACAGGTTACACAGACGTCTGTTGAGCAGGATAGTCTTCAGCATGTGTTTACACTCTGATTGGACGTCCCGAATGAAGACCTGCAGTCAAAAATGTACTTTATATGATCTGTATTAAAAGCAACAGGTAAGAGGTGAGCGTTCAAAGCATAAACAGTTATTCGCTATAATTTACTATTTAAATTAAATATTCCATGTAGAAAAAAGCTAATTAAATTAAAAATGTTGTAAAAAATTGTGAAACTGGGATTAAAATAATGCACTGAAAAGAATTTGTCCTGAACACTGGGGTAGAAGGGATACCTGGCCGAGGATCTCAATGCAGGACGTGAAGAACTGGCGGGTTGGTGGATGTCTCTGCGTGTCCTCACACACAAACGACACTATCTGATAGAAAGCCGTGATGCCCACCTTCAGTACACCAGGGGATGGATTTAGCTTGAAAACATTAACCAAGGCCCTAAAAAAGAAGATGTGACCTTTACATTGAGTGAATGGAGCTCAGATAACATAACTGAATGAGAGTGTACTGACGTGATGAAGTTCTCAGTGTGAACGGCCGCCTCAGCCAGACTCTGAGGAGGAGCTTTGATTCCATCAGCCTGCAGCTGTTTAATGTCACTCTTCAGAGACTGGATCTGATTCTGAACCGGCTCCAGTTTGTGCATACTTGAGTACTGAAACACACAATGACAGAGGTGTAGGAGGTTTTTGGAGGTAATAATACTTAATTGGTAATAATATTAATAAATAAAGAAGACGTGAACTATTTAGAGAGAGATAGAAGGAAAAACTAATTCATGACTAACAAATTTTTATATTCTCAATTTTTATTTTAACGCCATGTCTATGCCAGACACAAGCAGTAAGACTTGTGAAGAAAATGAAAACATTATAATCAGCAACTCTGTCTTCTCTGGATATGACACAATGCAAGTGACAAACCACTGACAGTAAACTCATTCTGCTTTTGATATACTAAGCCTGACACTAAAGATTTGCAACAGGCAAACATCTACTATAGACTAGCTCTTCTAGCTCTGCTGATTTCCTACCTTTTTTCCAGGAGAACCCCCCCTTTTAATATTCAAAATGCTTAACAACCTCATACTCATTGAAATAAAAACATTATAAGGATAGTTTACCCAAAATTGAAGATTCTGCCATCATTTACCTTTGACTTGTTCCAAAATAGTTTGAGGTTTTTTGCTAGCTGACTTTGCCTAGGCAATTGCCTCGCTGCCTTATCATGCAAAGGTAGCTGCTTTTCTGCACAACGGCATCTCGTAAAACTGATTTCAGACAGACGTCGAGTATAATGATTTAATCATGTAAAACCAAATAGAGGGAACTTTGGTGATAACTCACGGTATATCTTCTTGGTAGGAATGCCTTTAAAAGTGTAAAACATTAGTCAAAAAATATATATGCTCATGCTGCTTTTGAAAATCAATCAGAAAAAGAAAATTCTGGAGACAGACAGGAAGTGAAGCAGAATTTGAATTCAGACATGCCTTGATGTCTTTTCACAAACAAAAATTTTAAAGAGCTAACTAATTTCCTTTAGGGTTTTTACTATACCGCATGTCTTTGGACTGTGGGGGAAACCGGAGCACCCAGACAAAACCCAAGTGAACGCAGGGAGAATATGCAAACTCCACACAGACATGCCACTTGGGACTCCAACCAGCAATCTTCTTGCTGTGAGGTGACAGTGCTAATCACTGACGCACCCATTATAATTGAAAATAAATTTTCCATTCTTTTTTTTTTTTTGCAGTTTAGTCCCGTTGTTAATCTGGGGTCGCCACAGCGGAATAAACCACCATCTTATCCAGGATATGTTTTATGCAGCGGATGCCCTTCCAGCTGCAACCCATCAACAGGAAACACACATACAGTCAACCCAATTCACCTATACCGCATGTCTTTGGACTGTGGGGGAAACCGGAGCACCCGCAGGTAATCCACGCGAACACTAGGAGAACATGCAAACTCCACACAGAAATGTCAACTGACCCAGCCGAGGCTCCAACCAACAACCTTCTTGCTGTGAGGCGATTGTGCTACCCACTGCACCACCGTGACGCCCAGTAAATTTTCCAATAAACCAACATTTATTTGGCTCCTGAAAATGACTATAATCTACATGATATAAAAGATTTTAAAAGCACATTTCAAAACTTTTCAAAACACAGGTATTTGTTCACCTTAACAGTGATATGTGCCGGACCTTGGCAGGGCTGTCCACTTTTACCACGGCACTCCAACTGCATTGACAGCTGGTCTTCCCGGTTTATGTAGAGCTGTGGCAACACCTCCAACAGTTCATTGTCTAGAGCGACCTGCTGAGTTTCCCGGACCGTTGCCAACCTATGAAGAGCACACGATTGTGATTTACACCAACATTAAGCACATACTCTACAGAGATACAGATATAGTTTATCACTGAGCAATTTAATAGCGTCACAACAGACTTACTTAACTTACACTAAGTAAATCTGGATATCCCTTTATCAACCAATACATAATTCAAAAGGAGACAGCGCATATGACTTAAAAATAAAATACTTATGCACTCTTCTGCATAATTGTGCAGAGTAAATAGTGTAGGTAGTGCATTCGCACTGAAATGTCTAAAAAAATAAGAATAAGTGCACTTTGAAGTTGTTTTAGGAACTAATTTGCCAAAATTAGGCAAGTTTTACATTAAAACAAGCAAAATAATCTGCCAGCGGGGTAAGCAAATGAATCTTGATTTTCCTTTTGACATAAGATTATTCTGCTTACCCTATTGACAGATTTTTTTGCTTGTTTTAAGGTAAAACTCTCTTAATTTTGGCATATTACTTCTTAAAGCATGACACTATTCTTTGATGGTCTAAAAATGCTTGCTGTTTTAAGAATTCTTTGATATTTGGACAAGAAACAAGACAAAAAACCTAAGAAAGAAAAGCCTTTTTGCAGTGCAGACGATGCACTTATTCAACTGATAAACATTCATTCATTCATTTTTATCCGCTTTTCCGGGGCCGGGTTGCAGGGGCAGCAGTCTAGGGAGAGTTCTCAGAGGAGAATTCCCTCTCCCCAGACACTTCCTCCAGCTCCTCCGGGGGGGTCCTTAGGCGTTTCCAGGCCAGCCGTGAGACATAGTCCCTCCAGCCTGTCCTGGGTCTTCCCCAAGGCCTCCGGGAACACCTCCTGAACATGCCTGGAACACCTCCCTAGGTAGGCGTCCAGGAGGCATCCGAAAAAGATGCCCAAGCAAGGAAGGGTGCCTGGGGTAAGGACTTTCCTTCAACCTGGAGATGGCAAACCACCTTTTTCCGGTGCAGCACCATGGCCTCGGTAAACAATTGATAAATAGAAGAGTAAAATGTTTAACACTTCATGCAATCAAAAGATACAGCTTTGGAAGGGTAGGAGCTTTTGAGCGCTGAGGTTGGATGACTTTATTTTAGATTGTGCAAGCAACATTCTCCCACGTAATCGATTATATCACCTGAATGTTTTAAACGTCAACAGGGAAGTGGTTTGGATTTCCATTCAGTAAAAAACTTTACTGTTTCATTTGGCATGACTCTAAACTCATGCAATCCACGGTTGAGTGTATAAGTAGTGTAACATTGTACAGTGTGTCATTTGGAATGCAACTAGCAAGTGCTGATGTACTGAATCTTACTTGGCTTGATGCTGGAGCTTAGTGAGGTCTTCTTGAATTAAGGTGGTGGAGACTTTCTCATCGGACAAACTCGCAGTGGGAATATCAGGCACTGGAGCTTTCATGGGCACTGGCAGCAGCGGCCCCTGAGGAGCATCATGCTTTCTCAGGTGAGTGAGAATACGCTCCCTTGCTGCAAAACAACAGTTGAGAAACATGTTATTGGTGCCAAACGTAACATCTGTTGTGCAATGAATCATTACGAATTGCTTTGATGTTAGTTCTGAATATTAAACACCAAAAAATTTACATGTTTTTATTATTCAAAACTATAAATTGAACAAGACAAAAGTGTTTTGGTGACATAATGCAGCCCCTGAATTGCCAATGTTTTAATTCATGCATGCTTTAATTAAATATGCCTGAAGCTGTTATGAAATCAGACATCAGAAAGCGAGTTATATATCTATAGTGGGGCTCAGTACCAGCCAGAGGATTGATGAAGTCGGTAAAGATGGAGGAGCTGCTGTTCTGTGAGACTGCAGGTTCACTCTTGACCTTTGACCACAGATCGAGCACTTCCTGCAGCTCGTGCTGGACTCGCTCAATGTCCACATGCTCCATCCACACCTCCTAAAGATGGAGTCACACACGGATTTACTGTCAGTTCGTATTTCATTAGGTTTTGTGTGAAAAACATCTGAAAGTGTATATAAAATATATATAAATAAAATAAATACTTACAAAAAACTTTTCCATTTATTAATGTGTTATGTTAAAAGAAAACGTAGATGAGATCTGCAAATTGCTTATAGTTGATATACGTCATCACAGGAATAAATTAGATTTTAAAAGCATCTTACTGTCTCTATTTACAACTTTTTTGAAAAAGAAATCCACCCTGGATGAGCACATGATCTCTTTCAGAAACACTTATAATAACACTTATGCACTTAAAATAAATCGTTTAAAATAATCTTACTCTCCCCAAACTTGTGATTCTACAATTTGTTAAATATGGAGAGACTGACAAGGCTCATTTGAGAAGGTTATTTAAAATAATATTCTCCTCAGAGCCGGGAATGGACTTTTGTCCACTGTAGTGGACATTATATTTGAGTGCATTTCTCCGAGACATCAATTGTCACATTTTTACATCTACATATCATGTACAGTGCACATTCAGGGCTTTTCAAAAATACCAAATGTTAGGAAATTCACTTTGAACACTTTCTTTGTAGGAATAAGTTCATTATTCCTATAAAACATTGTGCCAATTATTACTCCCATTATTACACATCTAAACGCAAATTAGATACAGTGTACTGATACACTATATGAAATGGGAAAACCCTTGTATATCCATTTTACACAAAGCAAATTGGTACATCAACATGTTCTGGTATATCTTTCATAACAGTTTAATCTTTAAGCCAAACATTGGTGGTTAATAACAATATTACATTGTTTTTGCTCTAAACAGATCTAAAATACTAAATCCACAAAACATTCTTTCCTGAATCTCAGGAGAATGTTATTTATAAACATTACAGGATGGGATGGGATTTTAACTTTGCCATCTGAACTCAAACATTTGCAATGTGCTGGAACTCCAGCAAAGCCTTACCTGCTGGCGCTGCATAATTTTGGCCAGGCGATGGGTGTCATACTGCTTTGGCAAAGAGGGCAAGTAAATTTCCTGCTTCTGAAGGTTTTCGTCATCCAACCACAGTGCAAACACAGTGAAGAGCCTGAACAATAAGATTTGGGACATTAAATATAATGCATCTGGATGAATGATAAAAGTTCTATTTACTAATAACATCAAATCTTAAATGGTCAAGCAGTTTGATTTTTAATTTGAGTTAAAGAAACAGATGTATTAACAGCTTGCTAATAGTACTACATGTTTCATCCTGATGTTTAACTTCATCACTTAATCAGGGTTTCTGCAGGCTTCAGCAAGTTAAATTTGAGACTTTTAAAGACATTTTAAGACCACTATGAATGAAAATGTACACTCATACAGGGCTGATCGCTAAGGAGTTTTTCGAATAGCTCATAACTTTTTAAAATAAATTTAATAAACTTAATGATACAATAATAATAATAATTTAATAATAAAAAACTTTTTTAAATAAAACAAAAATGTAATATTGTGTCAAAACAGGCAAGCTCTAGTTGTATGCATACACTTTTTTTTTCAACATAACCCGTCTTTAAAGAAAAAGAAAAGAAAAATGTTTTAAATGATGTAAAAACTATAATTAATAAACTAAATGTGTGCATTGTAAGGAAAATAACTCAATCATTATGGTAAACAGAGTTAAAAATTTCATTCTTAAACAAAAAATTACAAGTTTTATTGAGATGAATTTTTGGTGATTGGTTGTGTGTTGGCCAGATTGGGTAGCTATACATGAACAAAGGAAAATTAAGACCTGTTTAAAAATAGATTTAAGATCTACAACACAATATTTCAGTAAATTTAAGACTTTTTTTTAGATTTAAGACATTATGACCTCACTTTTTAAGACCCCACGGATACCCTGCTAATTTAACAGGACCCTCAACTAAACAGTAAACAGAAGAACAGATGCAGAAAGGAGTAAACTTTAGAAATTACCGCACTATCTCAGTGTGCAGGTCAGGAGAGGTCATATACTGTGTGATGGGCGTCCCGGGAGTCAGCAGACCATCACTGGAATCCCCACTAGCGCAGGGCACTTTCAGAGCCTTGCTGGCGGCATGGTGAAAATCAGACACTTCGACCAGCCGCTGTCTGAGGCTCTTCAGCAAGGACAGATGGGCCGCACTATGGAAATAACGCCTGCCAATACAACCTTTCACCTCCAGCCTGATGGTGTCAAATATTAAAGGCTTATCATCATCATCCATAATTAAACCAAACATTGTACTCCAGATTCACAAGTAAATGACTCTAAAGAAACAAAACAAAATGTACAGTCTGCTGGTCATTAGTGCAAAGTTACCCCTCAGTGACTGATCAGGACCCTGACACAGAGCATTTATCTAGTTTCCATTCAAAAATATATATAAATTAATGATATGAGCTGAGAATAATTCCTTATGTTTAAAAAAAATGCAACAAAAGTATTCCGGACAGCTATCTTATAAAAACAAATCTATATTTTGTATGGACAAATAACCTTATAAAACTGCATCTGTAACATAGTTTAACATATAAAGACAAAAGAGAAGTAATATTAGTCAAAGAGCTGGAACATCAGCCTTATCAGAGTCATTAGCACTGTTGCACAAAAGCGTAAAATCTGGTGAAACGAACTGAGTGAAATCCTCAATGAGAAAGGAGGACAAAAGGCATGTGAGGGGGAGGAAGGAAAAAAGAAGGAAAAGTGAACAGTGTACACATCTTTACTTGACAGTACAGCATGTACTTTAAATAAAACAAGGATTGTTTAACAACTGCACTGAAGTGAATTAGAATTCCATGAAGGGTACATATAAAGTTTGGCAATCTTGCTAAGTATCAGCCATAAAGAAATCTGATATACGGCAATATATGAAAATCACATACACTGTATGTCATACAAATTAATACAAAAAAAAAAAAGTCATATATACAACATATATTATAAAATATTGCAAAAGTGCCTGTTTACATTTTTTGGTTTATTTTAAGTACACTTTAGTTTAAGTGCCAATTCCAACTATAAATTATAAACTACTGACTCATTACCTGCCAATTAAAATATTAGTTGTTTATTAGTACTTAAAAAGTAAGATTTTATTCTACATGCCTAATCCTATCCAATACCTAAACCCAACTACTACCTTACTAACCTAAAAAGCAGCTAATTAGTTATATTAGTACATTATTAATTAGTTATAATTAGTTAATTGAGCTGAAAATCTTAGTTTATGGTTTATTAATAGTGATATTCATCAACAATTTTACAATTAGAATTACAAACATGTACATGTACATTAACTACCAATTTTATAAATACAGTTTAAGTCAAAACTATTAGACCTCCTGTGAAATTATAACAATTTTTAAATGTTCCCTAGTGCTGCTTAATGTTGAAAATAACTTTTAAAAAGATTTAAACATAATAGTTTTACAGTTAACTACTTTCCAATATTTTATTAAGACTTTGAAATGATGACAGTAAATAATATTTTACTCATTAAGTCATTATTATTTAGCTTAAAGTGCAATTTAAATGTTTAACTAGGAGTTTTAGGGCAACACGGTGGCTCAGTGGTTACCACTGTCGCCTCACAGCAAGGTCACTGGTTCGAGTCCCAGCCGGGTCAGTTGGCATTTCTGTGCGGAATTTGCATGTTCACCCCATGGGTTTCCTCCGGGTGCTCTGGTTTCAGCTTCAGTCCAAAGACATGTCCTATAGGTGAATTGAATAAACAAAATTGGCTGTAGTGTATGTGTGCGAATGTGTATGGGTGTTTCCCAGAGTTGGGCTGCAGCTGGAGGGGCAAACGTTGCATAAAACATATGTTTCATGCATGAAAGTTGGCGTTCATTCTGCTGTGGTGAACCCTGATGAATAAAGGGACTAAGGCAAAGTAAAATGAATGAACTAGGAGTTTTTGATTTATTAGGTAAGTTAGGTTAAATGGGCAAGTTAAATGGACAATGGTGGATGGTTCTGTAGACAACTGAGAAAAAAAGCTTAAGTAATTAATAATATTGACCTTAAAATTGCTTTGAAAAAATTCAAAACAGTCACTGAGGAAAATATTTTAAAAAGAATAAAAATTTCACAGGAGGGGAAATAATTATGCCTTCAACTGTATGTTGATATATGGCCATATATACGGTTTCTGTATGGGCAGCTATTAAAAATCCCAAGCCAAACAGGTAACATTTATCTTATGGACAGATTGTCTCTCTGTTTAACGCACCCAAACTCTGGTCCAGGTTGACGGAGGTAAAGCTGGAAGAATTTCTGCCACACCAAAGGCAGGATTGGATGATCCGCAGGAGTGGCTAAAGCTTGTTGAGCCCAACGATAGATCATCAGCCTCTGCAGGGATGGGACAACCTGAAGCTTGAGGCGCACCTGGGCTTTCTGACAAAATGATCAATAAAGAGGCTAATGAATTTGCATGTCTGTTACATCAATATATGTAAAATTAAAAGGCACCCTTCTATTATCTTTACAGTCATACATGATTCATAGTTATATAGCTTTTTAAAATCTTTAAACTTCTTAAATACTTAATTTAAAAAGTCACCAATTAGACCTTCTAATCCAAAGATGGCTAAATTAGGGTCCACAGGCCAAAGTTGACCCTTTGTAACTTTTGATTTGGTCTGCCATCCCCACATACTGTCATTTGATCCACAGAGACATTGTAGAAGACATCGGTGCACAGATCAAGGCAAAAGCAGCTCGACTAATGTGTTAGACATTGAAATCCATATTATATAGTTATAGAGTTACAGATGGAGTTGTTTATGTTTTTATTGTAATAAAGTTATTATAAAATGTAAAAATATAAATAATGCATTAGTTAATATTATTAAAGTACTTTTGTTCCTTTTATTTTTAAATATTGTGAAATAAATGAGGAAATTACCCATAGCAAATTTAAGGTAATACAGTTTGTTACTGTATATTTACCTTTGGGATTTTGGCCCTTCATAAGAAAAAGTTTGGGCACCTCTGCTCTAACTATTATGTAGTGTGACATTGGACATGTTATGAGAGAAGAAAATATTTATCCTCTTCTTAATATTGTCTTGCAAATTGGACATATGCAAAAATAAATAAAAATTCATGTTTTTCTTCAACCACCTTGGCTCTTTAGAGGCGTAAAAACAAAAGGATGAATGCATTGTTCTGGCAAGTTAGTAAGAAACTGAAATATTTAGACAATTAAACAACAATAAAGGTATAGTTCTCCCAAAAATAAACCTAAAAGATGATATTTTGAAGATTGTTGGAAACCTGTAACCATTCATATCCATAACAGGAAGAAAAACAAACACTATGGAAGTCAATGGTTACCAGTTTCCATCTTTTTTTCCAATTATCGTGTTTTGTGTTCAACAGAAGAAAGAAAGCCAATGATGACTTTACTGACTGAGCAGAAGCAACGTGTACCTTTAAAGCCTGATCTGGTGTACACGCAGGGTTTGAAAGCAGCTCATGCTCCACACAGCGTCGCAGCTGAGAGTCTTCCTCAAACATTGTCTCCATGTTTAAGACCAACCAAGCAAACCACACCTTAAAATAAAAGCATGAAGCACGTGAAGCCTTAAATCAAGATGTACTGTAAAAGTAATAACCTGCACATACTGTACCTCTCCTGTGAGAGAACTGCCCTCAATAAAAGATGGAGTAACATTTCCTGCCACTATCCAGCCCATAATAGATGAGAGCAAACCTTTGTCTCCGTGGTAACCTAAGGCACTCTAAAAGGCAAATCCAACAAAAAACAAACATTTTTAAGACATTAGCTTTTAAGTCTGAATCAATTAAATCCATGTTTACGTCTTATTAAATAACCTTGTGCTGCTGGTAGAGGATTTTCTGGAGACATTCCTCTTGTTGGTGAAGAAATGCGGAACGGCACAAGTGGTCCAAAAGAAAGAGAACAGCTCTATCTCGATGCCAGAGGTTCTGTTCAGTCAAAACCTGAAGCCAGAACTCAAAAACAGCGACTGCACCAACGCGTCCATTCCTGGAGCTCTCCAAAACATGAGCCTGAAGCACAAGAAGATCATCATCATATGATCCTATAAAACTTTTATTGTATTTTTATCTATACACGAGTGTTTGGAAAGATTTGTTTTTTAAAAGGAGTTTATACTTACTAAGCCCAAACATTTGAATAATGTTACTTAATAGGGTATATGTACAGCTAGAGTTTCTTTCCACACTGATAGATTTCCGGTGAACGGTTAATGTTCCTTTTTCAATTTTATATGGTTCCTTTGAAAGCATCAATGTTGTAATGCAATTAAAATTTAATCAGTTAAATAGACTTCAACGTTCATTTAGTTGTTCAAGCGTAAAACAAGATGTAAAGCCGTTTACACGCACGCACCCATCAGGATCAGCAGGCGAGTGCAGAAACGCCATTGAAAATACTGGAGTAAAATAAATGTTCATATTTTAAAGACATGACGCGAGAAAATGTAATTGAATGCAGTGCTTTTTGTACATTCTGAGACCCACGTTATATCGTATATCAATGAGGCAGTGAAGATCAATGATTTTTAATGAAAATAGACGTTAAACACACTGACTTTATAATGGCATACAGTTCACCAGAAGTGCTTGTTACTGAAAAATTAAAAGTCCTTCTGCATATTTCTGCTTATATCCTATAGGCCATTTATTTTCAAACATACATTCTTACATGCTAATTTGGCGTACAACGTTGAAAATTCTGTGATTATTTATAGGCCCTTTATTAGTTAACTCAGTACAGTTAGGTAAAATTTTCTAACATCAGTTAATTTAACTTAAGTCAATGTAATGACAACTATAAAAGCATTTAATAATCTTAGGTAACATTAATTTCTTTAGTTAACACATATTAATGCGTCTAACAATCATTTTACTAAATGGAGTTAACAACTAGTAAAATTCAGTTTGATTCTCTTATTAATGTATACATATAACATATGCATTAACTAATGTTTATTAATAAGATTTTTCTGCAAATGGTTACCTATTCTAATTTCCTTATGCAATTTAACTTGTTTTCAACATTTATTTAGTCTGAACATGTACATACAGTAAAGAAATACACTCCCTTTTGTTATTATACCTGCTAAAGATTTTTATTTATTTATTTTTTTTGCAGTTAAGGTCAATATCATAATAATAATGTATATCGTGACAAAAGCTTTAGCAAATAATTAGAACAAGAAAATGTGATACTGGCAGAAGCCTATTTTGGATAAAGAAAAAAATTGAGGAACAATTGTTGTACATGGGAAAACCTACCTGGATCACACTGTTTATCAGTTTGATGTTCTCACATGTAGCGGTGCCAATCAGATGCTGGGCCACTTTCTGTGTGACCTGCTGGGTTACGCCCTGAGTGCCACTATCCAGCTGTAAAAACAGCTGGACACAGCTCAGAAACCTGATTAATATTAGAATAAATGCATAGAGGTTGATTAAATAAAAACAACACTATAATTCATTATTATCTCTTATGAACACAATTTAAAAAAATTAAAGACAGCAATTAGCCAGTTTAAGTGCTAACAATGAACTAAGCGGGCCATTAGTCGCAGCAGCCAAATCCCAGCACCACCTAAAAAAAAAAAAAATCACCTCCATATACAGTTGAAGGCAAAATTATTAGCCTTCCAGTGAAATTAGTTTTTAATAGAGCAAGGAATTTGTTCACAGTATTTCCTATATTTTTCCTTTAGGGAAAGTCTTATATCTTTTAGTTTGACAGGAATTTAATTTAAAAATTAAGGCAATTATTACACCTTTAAGGAACATATACAAATATACATATAAATAAATATATATTTTAGATTGGCTACAGAACAAATCACCACTGTTTTTCAATGACTTACCTAGTTAAACTAATCATCCCAGTTAAGCCTTTTAATTGCACTTTAAGCTGAATGCTAGTATCTTGCAAAATATCTAGTAAAATATTATGGACTTTCCTCAAGGCAAAGAAAAAAAGAAATGAGTTATTAGAAATGATTATGTTTAAATGTGGCCACGCAGTGGCACAGTAGGTAGTGCTATCACCTCACAGCCTTGGCTGGGTCAGTTGGCGTTTCTGTGTGGAGTTTGCATGTTCTCCCTGCGTTCACGTGGGTTTCCCCCAGGTGCTCCGGTTTCCCCCACAGTCCAAAGACATGCGGTACAGGTGAATTGAGTAGGCAAAATTTTCCGTAGGGTATGAGTGTGAATGAGTGTGTGTGGATGTTTCCCAGAGATGGGTTGCAGCTGGAAGGGCATCTGCTGCATAAAACATGTGCTGGATAAGTTGGCGGTTCATTCCGCTGTGGCGACCCCGCATTAATAAAGGGACTAAATGAAAATAAATGAATGAATGAATGTCTAAACGTGTTGAAAAAAATATTCCCTATGTTAAACAGCACTTGGAAATTTTTGGAAAAAGTAAAATTTTGCCTTCAACTATAACTTCACACACCTTAAACCTTCAAATTCATGGTATTTATGAATTTGCAGATGCAGAAATCTGATATCAACAGATGCACAAGGACGAAGGATGAACTATGAAATAAATACGCTGCTTTAAACATATAAGCTTTTTTTTTTAGCAGCATTTAGCATTTTCTTAAGCATAAAGTGTATTTATTATGCCATTTGTTAGTAGCTGTCACTAACCCTGCCCTTTGTATGCTGGCCTTACAGTGGTAACATGACTAAGCATGAATAGATTCACAAATGTTACTCACTGTTCATTCTTGAGCAGGTAGAACTGGCAGTTGTAGACCACAGGAAGAATGTTCTCCAGTATATGCACGGCAGCTTTCAGATGACGAGACTGAACCAGAGTCTTCAGCAGAGATATTCCTTCACTGCAAAACTTCTCCAAACTGTCAAAACACAAAACACTGAAAATGAATTCATGTTCCTGGATTTAGTTTGCTGATGATGAGTCAGCCAGTTTAAGGTGGTTACATTTCATCTGTTAGAATCAAAAGAGGATTTCTTTCAAACCTGTGCCCGATGGTGGTCATCTTGAGAGCCAGAAAACAGCCAATGGGGATGCTGGCCTTGACCGCTTTGAACACTGGGTGCATGATGGGAGAATCTGTGATCTCTGGCACACTGGGGGCGCTGGAGGATGGAAGCGGGCACCAGGCATCCTGTGGACTTTTTTCCTTGGCGTGAAGCTTTAGCCTCAAAACCAAATCCCAAGCCCACTGATTAAAGGAGGATTCTGGAGTCTGGCCAAGCCGCACCACATTAGCCAGGTAAGACACCTGCAGAGATCATTAATCGCTGTAAGTATCATATAAAAGGACGCAAATGATGCAAAATCAACTTTTGGAAGGTGTTTTGACAGAACTGTGTGTAGGTATAGTGTGTCCACTGTCATACTGGAGTGAAATAAACACAACTATTCTCTGTTTAAATTTAATGACGTTAAAATAGAATCCAAATCCCAGATGATTTTGAGGCCCATCACAACATGACGTAGGAGTGGGGTTTCCCATAGTAACATGTATAAACATGTCCACAGAACAGGATTTGCACAAAAACTGTGATTAAAAGATCTGTCTGTTGTAGAAGATTGTAGATAATTTTCACATTTCAAAACACACACGCAATCAGAACATGTGCTGATCAATAATAGTTATCATGAACAGGTGGTGTGTGATTTTTTTTGTAAGCTGATAACAGATACAGCACAGAATTCTGATGCGAAGTAGACAATATTCTTTGACAGAAATGGTTAATTATCCACTACATGGTTTCTGCTACATTCATTCTTCCATAGCGGGGCGCCACACCAAAATTCATTCCTGCCACGGCTACATTACAGCTTCTCATTTAAAACTTTAAGTTGTTACTTTTTTTTTGTAATAGTGGGTTATAATCGCACCAAAACATATAAAAATGTAAGTGAATTATAACAGAGCAAACTTTTCAGTAATCATAGTTGTGCTGTTTGTTAATTGTTTAACCCTTTAAGGGTACATGCTGTTTGACTGACTGACTGACTGACAGGGCTGCGTGACACATGAGGCCAGCAAACACGACTTCGCTTTCAGTTAAGATGAAAACAGTTTTCAGAATTGTACTTCATTTATAGATAAAGGTCTATGGTTCTGCATACAATGACTTCATCTTGCTGGAGTTTCTAGCCGTTTCACTTTACTTCAGGAAACATCAATGCCGCTCTGTAGGTCTATTGGAGACATTCATAAATACTCCTCGCAAATCGAATAAATGTTGGAGACATACTTGTTACATAGATGCACTAAATTACACTTCAGCAGCGTTTACTTGAGATTGCACAAGAAAATCTGCACTTGAGCAGCGTATATTTGAGGGTGTGCAAGAATTTTTGTGCACGAAGAGGAAATCAGTGTGCAAGCAAAGAGATTAGCGTGCTTGTATTACATGAATGTGATCTCAACTTGTAATACTGCGCTCACGACATTTGTCATTGAAATAATGCCATATGTAGTTGGAAGATCCGTGTAAAAGGCCTGCCACCGCAGCTTGAAAAAAAAAAACTCTAGAGAAAACACTGCACTATAGACTCTTTCACATGATGTCACGTGGTGTCTGGTTTCATTTCACGCAGTGTATCATTACTTCCGCCAACACAGAAATCCCCATAGAGAACTCACCCAATCAGCTGTATATTTACTACAGATGCAGTTAGATGATGACTACGACTGTTTTTTGTTGTTTGCATTTAAAGAGAGACATCTGACATCTAAAAAAAAAAAAAAAAAACTTACAGATCAACCAGATTTCAGCTTGAACCAAGAAAATGGGACTTTAAACAGAGTCTATTGCTTTGTTTTGCGTCTTTACTGCATTTGACATTGGTATTTATTTGTCAGTATTTGTCAAATAAAGATTTCCGATGTTTACACGAGTGCTGAACATTTTTTTTATGTTAGACTTATTAATTTTTGTGTCCTGAAGAATAAGAAATAAATAAAACTGTGGGTGTTTTACGATGGTTGTATACAGAGGACAGCTGATTTACAAACACATTCATATTATTCACATTCTACTGCTCGGTTCTCTGCCATTTTTTCTATATAGGTCTTTTATTTATTAACATAAAACATTTATATGTATTTAATATTCAAATTAAATGAAACAGAATAACAATGTTGTTTGTGACTCTTAATAATCAAACAAAATTATTATAAAAATTTAGAATTGCAAAAATAACACCAAGAAGACTGCATCTGAATTCAGTACTATTAGATTATGAATTTATTTGTAGCATTATTAATTAAAAAGTAGTACAGATATCAAATTAAATCCACCCAAAAGGTGGCGGTATGACATGATTAATTCATTCAAATGGAGAAACTGAACAAAACTTTAATAGATCACTAAATAATAATTGATGAAATTTTGCATTTGCATGGATTGCATTTATAGATGACGTATCAGGTACTATGAGAAGATTTAATAAAACAATTTTTTACTCATGCTGGAACCTTTACATATTACAGATAATATAAATTTATATTCAGAGCAGCATTAAAGTAAAAAAATCCTTTATTGAGAAAATAAACTTAATCAATAAGTAAAAGGTTGCAAACATATACTTTCTTGATAATCAATAGCTTATTCCTATTCTTAATAACTCAAAAATTATTTTCAAACTCAGAAAGCAGTTCAGTATTGAAAGAGAAACATTTGGACACATGCCCAATACCAATAACGGTCTTAAATCAGATCGTGCAATGTTAATTTTTTTTATTTGTAAATTTTCCAGAGAAGTCTCCCATTCATTCAAAGGTACACTGCGTTGCCGATAGGGGGAAGTGAAGTGACGTCATTGTGAAATGGGATTATTGTGATTGATTAAACTGTTGGCTATTAACTGCAAACTAGACCTTTTTACATAGGCTGAAATGGTAAAACTAAATACAAAACATGCGTCTTGATTAAAGTATAATGTGCAAAAGATTTTTTTTTTGATTTACTAAAGTAATAATGCATATTTGACATAAGACAACAAAGATATGTTTAACCAATATATATATGTCTCTTAATGTAGTTAGTTAAATCATGTTAATTTCTGCCCCTCTATTCATTTATAATCAATGTTTATTAAGAGGCAGGGTATGTCACAGTCATATGTGAAGTATACCTGCTTGATGCCTTCTGAGAGGATGCCACCATATGGTTTATCCGTTAGATATTTTTGATATGCCTCAATCACCAACAAGGCAACTTCACTGTGCAGAGGTGCAGGTAAAATTAGGCAACCATTCTGTGGATGAAAAGAAGAGTTCCTTTCAGTGCTTAAAGCAGAACACACATATTTGAGGTGATAAATTAGCGATTCAAACTCACTGGCTGAAATCCCCAGTTGAGGCCCTCTAGTATGATGCAGGCTAATCTGTTCTCCACAGCAGTCAGACTGAAGTTCATCAGCCAGTCTCTGATCAGCCCTACCTCCTCCTGAGCTGGCATCCACAAGTGCAGGGGCAACTCTTTGAACAGGTACAATGATACCTGCAGAGATAATTAGCAAATATGCAAACCAACAAACCCACATCATAACCCAAATACACTGAATGAACATTCATGTTGATGTTCTTCATCTCAGACTACTCGAGTTCTACAGAGATCATTAAAGGGATACTTCACACAAAAATGAACCTTTTCTCACTCTCAGGTGGTTTCCAAACTGACTTTCTTTGTTTTGTTGTACACAAAAGATATTTTGAAGAAAGCTGAAAACCTGTAATCATTGACTTCCATAGTATGAAAAACAAATACTATGAAAGTCAATGATTACGAGACTCTTCAAAGTAACTTAATTTGTGTTCAACAGAAGAAACTATTTGAAACAAGCAAAGGGTAAGTAAATGATAATCACACAGTGGCTCAGTGGTTAGCAATGTTGCATCACAGCAAGAAGGTTGCTGGTTTGAGCTTCGGCTGGGTCAGTTGGCGTGTTCGTGTGGGCTTCCTCCGGGTGCTCCGGTTTCCCCCCACAGACCAAAGACATGCACTATAGGTGAATTATATAAACTAAATTAGCCGTAGTATATGTGAATGAGTGTCCATTGATGTTTGCCAGTACTGGGTAGCAGCTGGAAGGGCATCCGCTGTGTAAAACATATGCTGGATAAGTTGCCGGTTCATTCTGCTGTGGCGACCCCTGATGAATGAAGCGACTAAGCCGAAGGAAATTGAATGACTGATCTATCCCTTTAATGAAATGTAACCTTTGAGCTTGTTTGGTGGACTGAAGTACATAATGTATTTGCTCACCATGCCCACTCTCTCTATGGTCTCTCTTAGTCTCTCCAGCAACACAGAGATGATGTGAGGATGGGCAGCTGCTATCGCTGCCAGCAACTCCCGCCCAACTTTAGAGAAGATCTCACGGGTGGTGACACTCACATAGGAAACCTTGAGGGAAAGATTAATCAGACATTTATTGCATATATAAATATATATATATATATATATATATATATATATATATATATATATATATATATATATATATATATATATATATATATATATATATATATATATAGTATCTTTCTGTGATCAGGTTTTTTTGAAAATTTTTTAAAACACCTCATATATCTCTAGCACTATGTTCCTGACAAACTCAGGGTCTACATCGGTGCGTCTTGGTTGAGCCATGTGCGCAAACGTTGTCAACAGGCAGATCCCATCTGAACTATTGATCTCAGACAGCCAGAGCTGAAACTTCTCCTGATGACTTGATTCTGAAACATAAACACAGCTGGGGTTTTTTTTGGTCTTACCAGGAGATACCAGCACCTGTTAAAGTGGGTGGGACACCTGATAATCATGCAAATAAATACACTGCAACAACTATGAAATTTCGCAAGGAACTTTTTGGCATCCACTAGAGGGGGCAATTTAATAAATCTCTCAACTAATTGGGTGACTGTTACTTGTTGCTAAAGTTACAGAAGATTTGCTTACAATTGATTTTAAGCAAAAACAACTGAAAAAAAATAGAAAAATTAATTTATAATACTACAATATAAGCAACAATAAAATTATTAAAAAGAAAAAAAGGTTTCTGTCTTAATCAAACTTCAGAGAGTAGAAGAACTCACATTTTGGCTAATTTATGGAAATTACCTGCATCAAAATGTTCATGTTTATTGACAGTGCAAGATGATTTTAGGGCTAGGTTAGAAGTTTCAGATTGGCATGATGTTCGTTCAGAAACATGTTTATCCATAACATTAAATTTTTTTTTCAGTTTATATCTTTAGTGCAGTATGAAGCAAGCAGATATATTTGTTCATTTTAATTTGTTTCTTCTAACTAATATTTAATATTATAGAAAAAAATAAATATGAGATATATTACAATTCTACAAGATTAGATTCTACAGGAATATAGCTGTGTCAATCTCTAAAAATGGTTTAGGGTAAAAATAGCTATTTTTGAGCAAAATATAATTTTATTAACAAATTTTAATTGATATTTTCACTTCAATAACGTTTAATGCTTTAATTTGTTCGTTTTTTGTTTGCTTATTGCCACATCATCAACTTATAGCTATTAGATGACAAGATCAATATAGATATTTTTCAATACTACAGATAGCAGTTTTGTCAATACTACAGATTTGAGTCATAAAGGTTGGGAAACGTTTTCTTGTATTTTTCCCAGGATCAGATGCATGTTTCCTCTCACCTCTGAGCCTCTGGATACAGTCCTCAGCACTCAGGCTACAGCTGAGCTTCTCCAGACCATCTGTCTCTGCACACTGCATAATGTAGAAGATCTTCCACAGCATGGAGCTGGACAACGTCCCATACGGCATCTCAGACATGAACAGCCATATGCCTAGTCTGCTCACCAACAGGGAAAAAGTTAAACAAACACAGTATGAGGAAGAAATGCACATGATAAACCACTGCTTTCAATAAAACCTTTATTGACTACAAAGGAAACAGAAAAATAGAGGGAATTGGACCAAAGATTTAGGTCAGATTTTAACTTTCTTTCCTCAGAATAATCTTATACCTCTTGGCCTTGAGCACATGTAGCACCGCCCTCAGGAAGAGATGGTCGAACTCCACCTGCAGCTTCTCCATTGAAAAGGACTGCTCCTGTACGGTGGTTCTGCTCACACCGGTCAGGCTGATGTACTGCGCCCAGTGGTCACTCACATAGCAGAGCGTCATCCTAGAATGAGAACACATGAACAAATAGTCAGTTCTGATTACATCCTTTAAAGGCCTAATCTGTAAAAGTAATTGATGCTAGATTTAATTATATTTAGTTATTATTACAGTAAATTAAAGGAGTAGCTCAGCCAAAAGTGAACATTTCCTGTATATTTACTCAGCCTCAGGCCATGTTCATTTTAGAGTGAACTATCCCTTTAAGAACCAATTACATATTTAATATTAACACATTTAACCAAACTTCAGTCATGCTACAATCAATCATGGTCTATATATTAGCTCTAAAAACTTTTGATGGCACTGAGGTACAGCATCTGGCTTCAAAAATGAAAACTAGTTAACCCTTGTGTGCTGTGGGGGATGTTTTCATTCACTCTAGGGTGATTTTGAGTCTTAATTTGGCCTAACTTTCTCTGCGTTTCATCAAATGAAGTGATTTTTGGTGAGAAATCTTGACACATATGTTGGGAAAATGCTTTGAAAATATTAAGTATAACTATATAAACTAAATTTTAATGAGATCTTTTGATTGCAAAGTCATGACACCATATAATCATGCTTTCTTGATTGTTGGTGGTTTTGCCTGTTTGAATAAGGTAAAATGTTTAATTTTCACAATTTGATCATCAGTTGCACTGCAAAAAGTTTAGTTTCTGGCTTTCATATGGAGTTATTTAGAGTATAGTGTGTGTGTGTGTGTGTGTGTGTGTGTGTGTGTGTGTGTGTGTGTGTGTGTGTATATGTATATATATATATATATATATATATATATATATATATATATATATATATATATATATATATATATATATATATATATATATATATATATATACATATATGCGCGCGTGTGAGAGACATTGATATTTCTGATAAATCAAAATAGGCAGTAAGTAAACACAGTAAGTGTATGTTTGCACACACACTATAATTTGCTGTTTCACTTCATAGAACTCCATATAAAGACCAGAAACCTTGCACATGCCTATATAAAGGGTTAATCACGTCAACTGATGATCAACAGTAAAAATTACTCATTTTAATTCTTCTCCACAGGGAAAACTACCAACAATCAAGAAGGCATGAATATATGGTGTCATGACTTTGCAATCAAAAAATGTTGTTATAATGGAAGTCAATGGGGCAAAAACGACAACTAACATTACACAAGGGTAATAATGTTGGAGACTAGGACACAAACTCTGTTTAAACCTAAATTAAAGATATCTCATTAGACAATTGTGGACTTACTGATATTAACAGTCCTACACTGCAACTAGTACAAATATATAGTTGTGTATTTCTGCCATATGCATATTAATTGTACAGCATCACCTTACATCAAAGTACGTCTTGATTGTAACGTTGAAAACATTTCCTGTACAGCTGTACATCTAATATTTAACCGAAACTGATTATCAATAGCTAGTCTGGGTTATTTAAAATGGGCATAGTATGAAATGAACACAAACCGAATCATGTGACCAATCCTCTTCACAAACTGCCGATAGCGTGCTCTGTTGTAGGTTTGCAAGCCGACTGCTAGCAGCTCAACTAGCGAAGAGGCAAACGCAAATATCTTCATCATCTTTTGACTTGTGGTGGCTTGAGGCTGATAGTCTCCTATTAGACAGAGTGACATTTAACAAGCCAATTTTTGAGAACTACCATAAAATGTCAACTTTAATATACATGTAATGATCGAAGGACTTGTAAATAATAAAGCAAATACATGCAATAAGCTTTTTGTTTTTGTCATTTGTGTTGTATGGTCAGAAATCACAAATAAGAATGCTTGAATACTATGCAATGTAGTGGCTTAACATTGCATGTCTGCGTCAGCTCGCTTTTGGGACATGAAGACAGCCTCACCTTTAGAGCAGATGCCCAGTAAATGTTTGAAGAGCTCATCAAAGGGAAACTGAGAGAACAGAGACACCAGATCATCCTCAGATAGCAGCATCCAGCTCGTTTCTGGGTCTTCGTCCTGAGGGAGTTCACAACGAGTGTTACAGCAGAGCAGACATCACATGGGAGAAGTGTGTAAATTCATAACAAGCAGCATAACACGCACAACAAAGGATCTGTTGTTGGAGACATAGCAGACAAAAAAATACGAACACTTTCGGTTTGAGATGACAATCAAAGAGTAACTAATGGCTTAAAATAGTAGGCTGTGAAATCAAATGTTGACACGATAACCAAATATGCAAACACCAAATACAATTGATAACCAAATATATAACAGATTCTGGCCAAACCACTGGCAAAAAAGCTTTTCATTTTATAAAGCAGAACAACAAAGTTCAGACAATCGATAAAGCTTAGTTTACACTTGGTATTATAAGATGCATTTTTGTCTGTTCCTAAGCAAACAATACCTCGGTGAAGTCGGCGCCCCATAAAAATAAATAATCCCAAAACTATGCCATTCGTTTGTGCTGATTTGTGCCACATAAACGAATGTTTGAGCTGGTTTGGGGTCTGAGATTTAAACAGAATTTTTTTTATTGTGTGACGTTACTTTCCACACCATGTTGCTCTAATAACTAGAGGTGTAACAGACCACAATTGGTCCATGATTCGTACAGCTCACAACCCACGGTTTCAAAACACACGTGACCCACGGATTAATACATTTTTTTTTACTGCTAAATTAATCCAGAATTTCCAACGATTGCACAGAGATCACCTCTCACTTCATTCAAATAACATGTACTGTATGAAAGCATTTAGGATTTCCTGTAAAATATAATGATGACGGAAGATGTTGTGGTGGGTTATTTGGGATGTGGTGGGGTATTTTCATTAAAGGTGTTTTTTGTCACCACTTGTTTAGCCTGCATTAATGCATTCAGTGTAAGCTGCACGATTATTCATTAATTAGATATGGATCTCAACACCCACACAACATAAATTATAAATGATAGTGATTGATTTGAATGTTTATTAATCTGAAAACACAAAAATCAAAAAAGAGATTCAGTCTTAATTCTTTTGAGTCAGTTATGAAGTTACAAACAGTCAAATAACACTGTTATTAAGTACCGGGATAACAGTTTATAGTTTAGATGTAACCACTGATGTCTTAAATTAAGATTAAAATCACCATCATCTGCATTTAAAGACGCACAAACAAGAAATTTTTAGTCAACGATTACATTATTTAACCAACCAGACATCAAAAATATGCCACTGAATAATTTTTTAAAAATGAGACATCTAGCAATGAAACATGAAGTTTTATGAGTGAATAACGGAATCATTTATTGAAAATGAGACTAAAAATAAGTATGGCTCGTACAAATTATAATGTTAGATTTATACATTTAGCTTTATCAGCAACAGTAGTAGTAACAGTCAATTTCACAGTACTAAACAATATAATACATACTAATTTTAACTCTTCTCCACAGGGAAAACTACCAACAATCAAGAAGGCATGAATATATGGTGTCATGACTTTGCAATCAAAAAATGTTGTTATATTGGAAGTCAATGTGGAAAAAACGACTACTAACATTACATATAACCATACAAAAGGGTAATAATGTTGGTGGCTAGGTTTAACCTAAATTAAAGATATACCTCGTTAGACAATTGTGGACTTACTAATTCTAACAGTGCTGCACTAGAACTAGTACAAATATATTAAAAGTTGTGTATTTTTGCCATATGCATATTATTTGTACAGCATCACCTTACATCAAAATACGTCCTGATTGTAACATTGAAAACATTTCCAGTAAAGCTGCTTTAAAACACAGCATTATAATAATTATCTAATATTTAACCTGAATATCAACAGCTGTATTGTACGTGTATTAGCAGCTGGACACAGGACATTTTAAAGCACTGATAGGGCTGAGCATTGATGTCAGTTTGATGTCAAGATGGACCTCCTCACCTCTTCTCCACCTTCATCCACTAGAGTCCAGTTCCCAGATGCAGGTCCTGTTAGGCTGTTGTTGCCCTTTGCATCACTGGGCTTCATATGTCCCAGGAAGTCTGGACGGTGCCTGCATGTCAAACACACATATTCAACAAAATAAAGAGCAAAAATCCAAATTTTCTTTGCATCCAGTTTGCACTTGTAGATGAGCATTCAGTAGACCACCGGCTCATTTTTCCAGTTAAGCTAATATTTACCTTGCTGGAGACATAAGGATAGCAAGGGCCTGCATGAAATGATACACTCCAGATGGGTTATCCAATACTTTGATCTATTAAAAGAGAGCAGATGCAATGCTATTATAAGCACGGGTGTAAAGTAATGAATTACAAACACTCAAATTACTGTGAGAAGTTTTTCTCAGGAAAAAAGTTTTTCTCAGGTATTGTAATTTACTAACTAGGTTTAAAAATGTGTACTTGTAATGTGTTATATTGGTGGTGTTTTTGCATTGTTTTCAGCCAACCTGCAGTCACTACTTTAACTTTTTTTTGTACTGTGATTGGACAAGTAAAATAAGCAGTCCTGTGATTGCCATCTAATTAAATTGCACATAGAAAAATCTCATCCGACAGACACACCTCAGGACACAGATGCTTTATAAATGCAGCAAATTTGTAATTTGTAGTCTATGAATGCTAAATAACTCATTAAAGAACATCCAAATTTTCACAGTGTGACACGCACTACTGACTATCCTTGTGCAGTTTTAAAAAGCCTTTCAATACACTCAATACTTTTAGTATTTAGAACAGATACTGTTTACTTTACTTGGCTTGTTTTACTTGATTTTTCAGCACTCTTTCTACCAATGAACATAAGACAAGTGGATATTTGATAATTATGTGCATATATACACATCATATATACACAGTGTGTGTGTGTGTGTGTATATATATATATATATATATATATATATATATATATATATATATATATATATATATATACACACACACACACTGTGTATATATGATGTGTATATATGCACATAATTATCAAATATCCACTTGTCTTATGTTCATTGGTATATATATATATATATATATATATATATATATATATATATATATATATATATATATATATATATATATATATATATATATATATATATAGTGTATATATATCCTGGTAACTAAAATACATGAAATAGTACCATATTTCAGTAACCCATTCTATATATTACACACGACTCAATATCTAATATCTATCTAGTAATTACTTTTGATTTCTTTGTATTTATGGATTACTTTGTTACTAACATCTGCTAAAAAATTTTAAGTCTACAGTACCTTAGACATAGGTTTTCTGAGAAAAATTATGACATGTTCAATATTTATTTTCGCGCTGTATACATTTTTTATGTCCCTGTTAACATTTTCTACAGGTCAATTCCAGGGCTTTGCTCCAGTACCTGTAGGAACGGCACAGCCCATTTCCCTACACCTGCCGGGCAGCAGAGCAGGTGGTTTAGGATGAACAGATGATCTCCTGTAGAACCGACCTGATGCAGCACAGACACCTAGATGGAGAAAAGCAGATCTTTTTACCAATGAAGTCTTACCTACACAGAAATCCAAGTATATTAATATTGCCAGCTTAGCATGAATTATAAAACTTTAGGTACACCATCATTAAGAATATAAAAAGATTTCATAGATGCTTATCCCTCATAATATTTAAAATATTACAAAAACTGAGGCGACTTCTACTATGTTCTTTAATCATAACCTCATGTTATTTAGACTTTGACGTTATTTGCAGTCTATTATTAGGTGTTTTAGGTGTTTTGAGATATTTACCAGCCTCTGAAGCCAGAGATGGATGTCAGCCTGAAACTGAGAATCATCTAGGACTCGTCGGGTGAAGATGAACAACACACTGATGCTTTCCTTCAGCGGCTGCAAGGACGAGGGCTGAGACTTTGGACTCACTAAGACATTCAATACAAAAATCAATAGACAGCATGACATTCAAAACCACAGGCAGAACTACTTTCATGAGCACAATCATTTTTCAGTGGTCAGTTTGACTGGACAAATATAATATAAAAGAAAGAGAGTTGTTAGTTCTGGTCAATCAGTCTTTGGATAAAAGTGTCAGCCACACAAACAAATGCTGAGCCTGATTTCAAAGGCTGCATCCTCCAGATATTACATTTATTAGGCTACATACATCATTTAGGTTGGATAACAATCACTTTTATTATGGTACCTGCACTTAAATTAGACATTATGTATGCAACAAACATGCCTTTCACAGTGTGCAGTCTTCAAAATGAAACAAGTCTAAAACTCAATGGGTACTCATATGAATAGGAGTCCTAAAATGTTTTCCCACATTTGTCAGAGATGGATGGCTTCTCAAAACAAACATTAAAGAGCTAGTTCACCCAAAATGAACATTTACACACAGTTTACTCTTCCTCAAGTGGTTATAAACCTATATGGGCTCCTTTTCTTATGTTAAATACAAAAGAAGACAATCAAAGAAAGCTGAAAACCACTGAATTCCATAGTATGAAAAACAAATACTACGGAGGTCAATGGTTACAGGTTTCCAACATTCTTCAAATAATCTTTTTTTGTGTGTGTTCAACAGAAGAAAGAACCTTAGGTTAGGACGTAAATTATGACAAAATTTGAATTTTTGGGTGAACTATCCCTTGTGAAAGTATTTTTGACAGACAAGACATGGTACTCCTTAACAAACAAACTTGACCAATAATTTGTGGCTCATGTACAGACTCGACTTATCAGTGTGAACTTGCCTGCGCTTGTATCTTGCACAGCCACATTCTTGGTGGTGGGGTTACTGCTGAGCAAGCGGTAGAGATAAGACTCCACTTGCAGACGGGACAGGATGGAGGTGTATGAGTGCAGAGCCACTGTCTGATGAAGGATTTCCGCTTTAGCAGAAAACAGGTGCTTCAGCTCAGCTAATGCGGCCTCGTTCAGTGTTACCTGCTGGTAGCAGTGGTAGCCATACACCTTACTCTGGTCTGCACATACACCCTGTAAAGCAAACAGGTGTGCTTGAGAATAAGAAAATAGACCAATGCAGTCAGTGTATTTTTATGGTGAAGTCATAACATCACTTAAACAAACATCTGGAAATAGTTATGACTCAGATAGCAAACAGGATGCAAAATTGGAAGTAGAACTAAAATTAATGGACATTACAAAAAACCTATTAAGCTCTGAATAAACCAAAATTACCACGTTTTGTATGTTTACAAGGAAATATATTTAGACAGGAAAACATTTTAGGTTTGATAAACGATATACTAATATTGGACACTGTTTTTCCTCAACTTGACTACTGTCAGATGATATTGACTTGCATCAGTAAAAAGCTCCAGTTAGTACAAAATAAAGCATTAAGAATAATCATTCTGTGTTTGTATGGTACAAATATGAAATATTAACAGCATGCATTCAGAGCTTAAATGTCAATGGATAGAAGACAAAATGGTGGCTGCAATAATGTTTTCAACATGGGAAGTTTCACATTTAAAAACTCCAATAGAGCAGCATAATCAATAGCAATCTAATGTCCATCTACATTAACATGATTCTAGATGGGTAACTTTCTTAAATGTAGTGCTTTTAGGGCAACAAAAATCATGGAATTTCTCACTACTATCATTACTTAGAATAACTAGGCAAAAATAAAACAAAAATCTGTGAATTCTGTGTTCATAAGCGGCTGATTTGTAGAAAAAAAATGTAGGAAATTAAGGTTTACTTTTTTCAGCGTATATACAGGAATCAGAGAGTGAAATTCAATACCTTTTTTAAAGGGGTGGTCCAGAATGTAATTTTAAGGCTTGGTTGTGTTTATAAGATGCAAAGCAATGTGTGCTCATGTTTCACTTGAAGGAAATCACGTTATTTTTCCAAAAATCTTACTTTGATTATATACAGCTACTCAGCTAACATGAACACGACTGTCATATTTATTAGTTCCTCTGAAAGGCCCGCCCTCAAGTGACTCTGATTGGTCATGTGTCATAATGTGCTGCGATCGCAGATCAGCTCCATGTCACGCCCGTACAAGCATGCGCTTTTTGTGCAAACAGTCAGTCAACCTTATGCCAGCTCTCTATGTGTATGTGTGTGTGAATTTTCTGTAGACGCGTGTAACACGAGAAGTGCATGTGCGCGAGACCGATGTTTCTTTTTCTTTTTCTCTGATGCTCGGATTAAGTTATTTTCTGTAATATACATTGACGCTGTTGACAGAAGAATGAAGCACAAGATGTGGGATGCGACCTGTGTGAACCCTGATTTATTTTTCTGCTGCTACACGAGTTAGGCGAGCTCTCCTGTATTTTTTTAACTCAACGTGTTACTTGACGTCTTTCACATATATTCGGAATATGCATGTGTAAGTAATATGAATCGTTCACATATATTTTGTGAGTTCATTATCTGAGATGTAGATCGCGGAAAAAGCTGCCTATAGAGAGACACGCACGCGCTGGTGAAGTGTGTGTGTGTGTGTCCGTGTTTACAGCAGTTTGACTGATAAATATGAATTTGAAGATGAATTGTTAGTGGTGCCAAACAGCATTTCCCGTTTTTTACGTCTTTGCTACAACATACCGTTAAGGCTGGACACTGTACATGTCGTGATCAATTTTCACAAATAAAAACTCACAGGCTACAGCTTCTGCTTGTTGGAGCTGCTCCTCCTTTGAGGAGATTTTAACCGAATCCAGCACTGAACTGGGAGTTTTGTCAAATCATGCTTGCTATGCATCTTATTTTTCTCTGGAACATAATTAATATTGAACTGTAAGCACTTCTGTCATTGTGTCGTGTCATTTGGAAGCCCAAACACAGAAACAGACGAAGTTCTGTGGAAATAGCAGCATTTGGATGCCATTTCAGCTCCCTCTGCTGTAACATTACAGCGCCTCTGGCCACGCCCCTTAGCTGCGCAGCGTGTGTGTGCGGTAAAAGTACGTTTGTGATCTCACTGGCCCGGAAGTATTTTTTGTAGTCTCTAAAATTTGTTAATTGTAGGCTTTGCTAAGCTAACTCAGTAAAATCCAAAGTCTCGCTTTGCATTGAACTTTGAGCATCTTACATTCAGAGATACTGTTTATGTTCACACAGCTATATTACACATCAACTAAAGTTTAAAATATGATATGATAGTGGACCACCCCTTTAAGACTCTTTTCATACATTTTAAGACCTTTTAACAACACTGGCGAAAGCTTAACTTGCAGTAAATTTTACTAAATATTAATGTAAGAAATTAATCCAAAACTAAAACATCATTCATCTACTGAATAAAAATCTATAAAATTTAGCTAATTCAGCAGGTTGGCGCCTATAAAGCTGCAGAAATTATGGTGTTGCCTTGGTTTCTGCAGTAAACAAAGCAGCTTGATGTCAAATCTAGCAGGATTTACTAAACAGCATCCTGATATTATCCTGATACAGCTGAAAATGTTATACCATTTAATGGAGCCTCTAATTTTTGTGGCTTCAGTCATTGTTGGGGTACTCTTAAATCTGGAAGCATTAACAACTTGTATCAAAATATATATCGTTATCATTCAATATGGGAAATAATTATCGAGATTGCATTTTTGCCATATCGCCCAGCCTTACTTGATTTTTACTAGTTCAGCTTTTTTATTGTTATTATTTTTTATTTCTCTAAATAACAACCCATCCTCTTGAGATCCACATGAATCCTTCCAAAGCGTTAGGTATATATGAATTATATAAAAAATCTACACTTTTATTCATTGTTTAAGTAATCTGTAGTGCATTAGTAATGCTAGCTTGACATGTCATGCCAATATAGTTCTATTGAACTGAATTGAATTGACAGACAGATAACATGACTGACCTGTAACGAAAGCCTTTCATCCTTGAAGCTCCACAGGCGATTCTGCACATTTTTGCAGTCCGAGTTGGCAGCCTGCAGTTCAGTCTGGGCTTGCGTCAACTGCTTCCGGCACCTCCAGTAGCTCAGCAGCAGCTCATACAGCTCGTGTCCTTCTTGATGAGCCAGACTCTGGAACTCTGCTTCATGCAACTCAACGTTTTCCAGCCAGGAACCGGGCTCCCACATGCGCAGCTGCTCGCTAGTGAAGGGCTTCACAGACTGGCAGGTCCTGGGCAGCTCTGGGTAAAGCCTCACTCTGGGTCTTTCCACATCCGCAACCTCCACTGGAACCAAGCTGGGCGGAGAGGACTCCTGGTTAGCCAGAGTCAAAACAGCCGGAGCTACTAGTCTCTCAGAAGCTGCAGGCATTAAAGAGTCATCTAACAGTCCATAGGAGATAGAGTATGAATCCTCTGAGAGCTGAGGCTGAGAAATGGAAGCCGGTATAGAAGGATATATAGAAGGGACACTAAATGGCTCAAGTTTAGCACTGAGGGGTTTGGGATCATTTTGGCTGGATGGAGAAAGCACTGATGCTTGGTCCAGCCGAGGTGCAGCATCTTGTGATGGCAATTCATGCTCTTTGTCTTCATGGCACGTCGATTTCTGTACTACTTTAGGCTTCTCGCATAAGAGAATTTGCTGTTGCTTATTTTCAGCTTTGTCATGATGATCTAGTGAAGTCTGAGAGGCAGCTGCGTTGAGGTCAGGAGGCACATGAGGGAGGCTGAGCGGCACATCAGTGAACTCAGGCTCATTAACTGCACTTGAAGATCCCGAGGGCTGTCTGACACTCTCTGACTGCCTCTCCTTTTTGACCTGTAAATTAAGCATTTTTATATAGAGAATTTACATTAAATGCAAACCTACAGACTGATAAGATGAGCTAATAGATGGGTTTTCACCTGTGGCTTCCCACTGGATTTGGACTTTGCCTTTTTGGGTCTCACAGCCTCCATCTCCACACATGAAACCACATGATCTTTATGAAATCACTCCATTCCTGGAGATCCACACAGGACCCTGCGACACACAAGTCATGACAATTAAAAAAAAAGAGCTGTGCAGTTTAAAGGGACAGTTCACCCAGAAATGAAGACTTATTCTGCATTATTTATGGTCTTGCCCTCATATGTCTTTTCAGCCATCTATGGCTTTTGTTTTGGTCACAAGACAAAGTGAAATCCCTCAAATTCTCAGTTACCTTTTACTTTCAAGTGGAAAGAACAGGCATTGAAACGGAAAGGTGACTGAGACTGTCAGCCCTACCAACATTCAGCAAAAGCCCTTGTTTCAGTTGACAGATGGACAGAATAACACAGACAAGCAGACAGACAGACAGACAGTTAGATAGATAGATAGATAGATAGATAGATAGATAGATAGATAGATAGATAGATAGACAGACAGACAGACAGACAGACAGACAGATAGATGGACGGAGAGATAATCAGACAGACAGACAGACAGATAGATAGATAGATAATCTGATGGATAATCTGACAGACAGACAGACAGATAGATAATCAGACAGACAGACAGTTAGATATAGATAGATAGATAGATAGATAGATAGATAGATAGATAGATAGATAGATAGATAGATAGATAGATAGATAGATAGATAGATAGATAGATAGATAGATAGATAGATAGATAGATAGATAGACAGACAGACAGACAGATAGATGGATGGAAGGATAGATAATCAGACAGACAGACAGACAGACAGACAGACAGATAGATAGATAATCTGACAGACAGACAGTTAGATAGACAGACAGACAGACAGACAGACAGACAGACAGACAGATAGATATTCTGATAGATAATCTGACAGACAGACAGACAGACAGACAAACAGACAGATAGATAGATAGATAGATAGATAGATAGATAGATAGATAGATAGATAGATAATCAGACAGACAGTTAGACAGTTAGATAGATAGATAGATAGATAGATAGATAGATAGATAGATAGATAGATAGATAGATAGATAGACAGACAGACAGACAGACAGACAGACAGATGGACGGAGAGATAGATAATCAGACAGACAGACAGATAGATAGACAAACAGTCAGATCAACAGACCGTTAAATAAACAGAAAAATATGATAAACAGACTGAAAGACATATGCTTAGATAGACAAACAAAATGATACATAAACAGACAGACAGATAGATAAAAGACTGAAAGTGACAGACAGGTGGGTAAACAGAAAGACAGACAGACATGGTTTGTTCTCTGAAAAAAAAGACATGGGTTTGCAAAACGAGAATAAGTCACACAAAACAACCATATTTATACGACACAACAATCGTCTAATTTACGTTACAGAAGAACTGATAATGAAAACAACATCGGAGAAACAGAGCGGAAATTGAAGCGGTAAGTTTCCTTTCCACAACACAAATCAGCATCGCAAACAAACGAAAAGAACGGACACATCTTAATTCATAAACTCGTTGTTAGCTCCACGAATTGGAAACGATATTCAGTTAAAAGAAACGTTACAGTAGGGAGAAGCGGCTCAAACATTACCTCTGGTAACATTTGTTTACTGATTCACATTACGCTCTCCAAACAAAGCGACCTCAAAATCATCTCATATGAAAAAAAAAAAAAACAGAACTCACCTAATTAATACAGTGCGCTACTCCTCTTATAAACAACAGCTGACAGTCAGCTATAAAGCTTTAGCGAAGCTGTCAGCTCTGGGGTTTGTTTTGTTCCTGGACGCTATCGCAATACACGAGTTACGTGTCTTTCCGCCCTTCAACGGCAAGCGGAAAGGAACAAAAGGCGAACGTTCAATGAGTCACGGTGACAACTTAGGTAAATGTTACGTTATATGTTACAAAAATGTTACAAAATAACAAACACACAAAACTGATTCTGAAAGCTCACATAGCAATTTAAAGGAAAATGTTTCCATATTTAAAACTTTAACATGTCAAGTTTGAAGGAAACATATTTAAAACATGCATATTCAGGTAAACCAGGGTTGTCAAATGCAAACTTGGTATGGGCCACACTGAGTGTTGTGAATAAAGTCAGGGGCCGTACATGCACATTTAAAAAAAATTTTTTTTTGGAGAAAATAAAAGTGTATTAACAACTGTATAACATTTCTTACACTTCATTAAACCACATTTATCAAAATAGCAAGGTTTTACATTTAATTTTAATTAGGGCAACATTTGTGTCACAGCAGCTTTTATCTCTATCAAAACATGAAGGTCTCTAACCAATACAAGGATAAAACAGTACAGTAGGCTAGCATAGAGCAGTAGTCTACTTTAAAAACAATTTCATATTCAGAAAAACGGATAAATCAAAAAGCCAACTGATATACCACACTGTAACAAGCAACAGATGGCTTCTGATATTGTATTATTAAACTTATTCTTTTAGCTTAAAAAAGGCAACCTGATCATGAAATGATCCATGCCAACTGTCGATGCCTACAACTGAACTTGTGGATTTCAGAGGAAAAAGCAATATATTTGTTAGTGGGCTATTATAGATAAATGGTAAGAAATTGTTTTATTTCCATTATTTAGCTTCAAAGGACACTTGTAATATATGAATTAATTCTGTTTCCCACCATGGTTGATATTGTCTGTCCATTTTGTGTTTTTTGCCGTTGTGCTAGTCCTAGAAATATTTCACCTTGTTTACATTTAGCGTAACGGTATGCAAACGGATAAATTAGAGAGCAGGGTGAAGCGCAACAGCAGCAACTGTGTCTCAATATTGTAATAGTCACAGACCTAATATTTAAAGCAAGCGCGGGCCACCTGAACTTCATTACCAAAACTTGTTGTTGGGCCTGATTACATTTTTAGACAGGCCGCATTTGGCCCGTGGGCCTCGTAATTGACACATGTGAGGTAAACAAACAAAAATCTCCAGAATTTTCCATTTTTTTATGTGGTCAAAAAAAGAAATCAGACAACCAACTCAACTTGCAGATTTAGATGTTTTATTAATCAATTTTATATACAAACAAGTGAAAACCGTTAACAGGCAGGCCTGAGATCATTTCTTCATGAAAGAGCGTGATCCTCAGCCCCAGAAGGAAGCGGTCTCCAGACTGCTCTTGATGTTGTTCTGGTTCTCTCTCCTCTCTTTGGTCACCAGGTTGGCTTCACCCTTCTGCAAGCGTCTTCTCTGAGCCGCTTTCTGCTGTTTGGTCAGCTGTCTCTTCACCTTCTGCCTGATCACCTCCTGCATTAGGAACCATCCAAGACATTGCTTCAATACAAAAGTCTAAGCAGTGCTAACTTATTTTCTTCCCAGGAACTTCCTGTCTATATATGCATACCAAAGAATAATCACGAATCATGCTATTGTGAATGAGGCAACAACCCTTTAACCAAATTAATGAATTCTGATGTATTGTACTCACTGGTGGAATTGTAGAGCAACTGGCCACACTTCCCATGCTCATTTCACTGGTTGTTCTTCTCCTGTGATCATTCTCAAGGCTCACTTGGTCTCTGTGGGATTGCATGAATCATTTTAATAGGATGTTTTTTATTTATATATAAATATGACACTGAAGTCTCTGTCTTAATGAGTGGCTGTGAGTGCCAGATTCATTAAAAAACAAAGCAATAGACCGACTCAAATGATTATTTGTAAAACAGATTAAATTATAAAAGAAACACTGCTAGAAAATGCACAAATATTCTACTCTGCCGTAACTTACAACCACATTCATTTGTTTAAAAAAAATTGTGTCTAAAATAGGGCTGCACGATTAATCGAAAGAAGATCACGATCTCGATTCGACCCTACACACGATCCTAATTCAGCTTTTCTACGATTCAGCCAATTATATTTTCAATGTCAGGGGAGAAGAAAAGGCAGCAGCACAAGTCATCACAGCAACATTGACACCTTCAAATGGCGTTAAAAGCGTCACATACTGTATTTATAAAGTATAATTCACCCAAAAATGTCATTTCTGTCTTCATGTAATGCTGTATTCAGGGTCGTGAAATCGCACGTGAGTTGACGCACTGTTTTACTGCCGACAACGCGGCGCGCGTGCCTGTCAAAGACGCCTACTTTAGTGAACACAACCTGCATATGCTGTGAATAGCAGGTAATAAAGTTGTAAATAACGTTCAGTTTGTTGCACAGAGCGATCGTTTGAGGCTTGTGAGGGAGGTTTTATTAGCATGTATGTGTGCTTTTCCTCACAGTGACAGCAGCCATGAGCCGCACTGGGAAATGAAAGTGAAACCTGTGCGCACATCATTTAAATGATCATAATGCATTTTAGAGTTATGATTACGACAAACATTGGATGTGTTTATTTTTCATAGCGAACACAAAGTGTTGTGCATGAAAATAAATGTTTACTGTGTCAATAAAACAACCCTAGCCTATATATAATGGAAAATAATGGTCTAATAATGTTGTCAATGACAGATGACAAGCAAATGTCTTAAACATGATAAATCAACTTCAGAAGTATGAATAGTTATGATCTGATGTCATCATTTTACTGTGAATTAACAAACGGCATATTGAAAGTCTGTTCAAGTCCACCATAATACAAAATTTAGCATTTCAAGCAACAGTAGACCAACACATAGGCCTAATATTATTATTGTTGTTTTACCATATGTTTGAGAATTAACAATAATAATAGGCTAATCATATTAACCTTTATTTTACATTTACAGAATCGTGAGAAAGAATTGTGATCTTGATTAAGCTAAAAAAATCGTGATTCACATTTTTGCCAGAATTGTGAAGCCCTAGTCTAAAATGCAACTCACTCAATATTAATTTGTTTGCTGAACCATGGTATAGAAATGATCACTTTGCAATCATGCTCAAACAGCACTTCTTGCTTGAGAATGTTTACTTTACTGAACCAAAAGGATATTTGTTTGCTTTCATACGTTTTTTTATAAGGACATTTTGACTATCTCCCTATAGGCTTCATTACACAGTGACTGACACAGTGAAGGTTTTAGGGGTTCCACTCTTTTAGCCAAATGTCAACTTCCCTGAATTATCCCTGACTTTAGTGAAAAAGCTGACCTTCTATGGTCTATAATAATAATCTTAAAAACAAGGAGCTGTTGTGCTTTCACAACATTAAAATAGCATTATGAGAGCAACAATGGTAATTTACCTCAGAGCACCCAGACTAACACTCTCTTTGAAGTGGTCATTGTGTAACTAAAGCTCTAGAATTAATAATAACTAAAAAGGTAACATAGACACATGCCAATATTCAATACATCATAATAACGAACATGTACAATATTGATATCATGGGTACTTATGGGCAAATACCATGAATTATTATTTATTATTTCAACTTTTAGAGTGCCTTTTAAGAATATTCAGATCGTTTATTAGCAGTGGTTGTTCATCACAGCAACACATGCTTGAACACTTAAGCCATTTATTTTACATTATTATGTTTATTTTACATATATTTTTATTACATTTAATATAACATTTTTGTGTTAATCTGTCCCACAATATTAACCATTTTTGTGACCATTTATGGGCCTTTTGTTTATTAACTCTGTACATGAAGGTTCCATTTGTTAACAGATAAGTAACTAAAGTAAATGTCATGACAATGTTACTTTCTTAAATATTATAATGCATCAAGGCATGATGTTTCTATTAAAGGAGTTAATAGCAAATAGAATTATTTTTCTTTTTTAATAACTTTGAGGTGTGAATAAAAATGATACACAGTAAACCTCAAACTCTGTTAACAACACAAATTATGATAATCAGATCTGAGCTTTCAAGTAAAGAAACCAGCCATCATTATTCAAATAAATACTGCAACATTACAAACTGAGAAGTTGGATGACTATATTACCGCCCATGCTAAAAACATCTTTCAGATTGGGAGCTAGTGGCTGGGAAAAGAAACTAAAAAGCCACTCTGGCAACATCCTTGCACCTTTTTTTATTTACAATCTCTTCACTGCTGCTATACGGCACTCATTTTCCCGTGTGTTGTTATTCTGACCTGAAGTGACAAGCGCGTGCTTTATGTTTGTCTGAGGTAATTAGCCAGCCAATATTACTGAAATATGTATATTCTATACAAAGTGTGAGGCAGATTGGTTAGTTCTAGTGCTTGCGGCATCTGGAAAAGTTCCGATGTTTTTCAACTAGGTGTTGTACCTGGAAAACGCACGTGTGTTACGTGCGCGCCGCTTGCACACCATGTGCACGTCCAATGGAAATGACAAACTGACACCCTAAGCTTATTGGCATTGCTTCCCGAATCCAAGGTGCACACTCAGCAGCCACATTTTAATAAAACTATAGCCTTCATACTGAAACTACATAAGTTTTTTTTTTATATCAGCGGTGTTCGGTCAATAAATACAGATATCGATTTTATCGCCCAGCCCTAGATACAACACTAAAAAAATGCACCACATTATCTCAACAATGCTTACCTGAACGGTCTGAACTCTTTGTTGCATGCAGACAGGTCAACCAAATCAGGACACTCATCCTCCACCTCATCCCTGCCCAAATCTTCCGAAATGCCAGAAACCATTTCTGTCTGAAGATCCTCTGAGGGGACGTCCTGCTCACATTGTGCTCCCTCAAGCTCCTCTGTGTTGTTCTCTTCCGATAAAGTCTCCGCACTCATTTTTAGCCCTTCCAGCTCAAGCATGGCATGTTTAAACTCCTCCATGTTGATGGTGTCTTCTGCAGCTGCCTGATGTGTGTCGTCAGTTGACTCTGGGCTTTCATCGTCTTCATCTTCATCTCCATCACCCTCAGGACCTTCAGGGTGGAGCAAACGGTCATCCTGCTGCAGCTCTTTTGTGTAGCCACTAGCTGAGATCTCCATATCCAGTAAACATGCCCTTCTGTATAGAGGAAATGTGACTTTGTTCAGCCTCTGAAGTAGGACAACATTATAGTAACGCGTGCTATTAGAAAAACATTACCTGATATCTTTGAAGGTTGGATAGAGTTCGCTTTCATAGTTGAATCTTTTTATGAAGAAATCTCGAATACACTTGACATCACGATCAAAGTACCTTTTAGGAAACAGAACATTTATTACAGTGCTGCATGTGTTCTTTATTAAATAATAATCAGTCTGATATGTGAACAGATATTCACCATTCTGCATTTAGATGTGAGGTGGAGACCATCTGAGGGAAGTCGATCATTGTGACGTGATCATGGTCGTCAAGCATTAGGTTAAATTCATTGAAGTCTCCATGGATCAGGCCATGATTGGCCAGTTTGACTATTAGCTCCATGATTTCACTGTACAGTGCAGCAGGATCTTGAATCTCTCGAACCTGACACCTGTGTGGAGAATACAGCAATATTCCATTATTATTATAAAATCATAAATGAGTGCATGTGACGAACAACCATATAAGCCCCCAAAAAAAAAATTAGATAACCACGTCACATTAATTGTATGTGTGAACTTTGTATACAAGAACAGTTACAAGATATTTTTTGCGTGACCAAAAGTCTGCATTTTAAACTGCATTGAAATAGCTTCACGCTTATGTCCACTAAGAAGAATGTAGATGCCACTTGCTGTCATGTCCACTTCGTACATTAAAAGGCAAATCCTCACAAAAAAAAAGGACTGCCGACAGGAACAAATCAAAGGGCAGAGTAAGGAAGGTTTAGAGGGATGCTGGGAAACCATATTTGAATCAAAGAGAAGAACAAAAACCAGGGAAAAATCCACCAAAAAAGGTGAGTGGAAGACCCGTATTTGTGATGTGATCACTCTCTGTGAACGCACTGAGGAGCGCTAAACAGCAAATAAAAGTTAATCAAAATAAACCACACACCCTATATAATAAAGCTGTATCAATGAATATTTACCACCAGTCCTGTGTAAACTACAGCAAACAGAGTTTGTTTGTTTATATATTTATTTAAGTAGCGAGATGGCGAAGCGCAAGAACAGTTTAAATTAGTTTTTACACAGGTGAACTGCACCCAATTTTCTAAACAAACGGGAATATTTAGCTATGATGTATGTCTGCATTGAATGTATTTATTGTTATTGCTAATAACTGATTGTTATTGCCTGTACTGTAAGGGGCGATCACACCGAACGCGCTATTACGTTCCAAAAACGCGAGGCGCACCACACAAGAAAAAAAGCACGGTGCGATTTGTGAAGTCATACAGCTCCGGATAACTCAAAACAGCAACCACTAGTCTCTCCTCCATCTTAAAAAACCTCTGTAGTAACAACACAAACATTGCCATCACCTCAACATAAACCCCGCCTCTGCTTTTATTTGATTGGAGAATGAAAAAGCCGCGATTGGACGCAGAGTTGACTGTTTTCAATGGAGCAATGGCAAAAAACGGAAGGCGCCGCAGGCGGTTAAAATGTGAGGCACACAGGGCGGCATGAGCAGCATGCGAAACGCTCGCGGTCGTTTGTAAATCATTCAAAAAAGGTGCCTCTCAATGAAAAAAAAAAAAAAAAAAAAAAAGCATGTTCGGTGTGATGGGCCCCTAAGAAGGTCTATGTACAGTATTGTACATTTTTCATTCTGTATTCTCTGTTTTTAAATAATAATAATAAACTTGAAAGTAATGCTTAATATTAACCTGAAGTTTCTATTGCTGCATTAAAACTAAGATAAAGGAATCAGATTTTTAGTG